>NC_140588.1:73426677-73524177 GCF_964204655.1 Triturus cristatus
AACCTGATACATTCTATAGTCGAATTAAGATAATCCTGAATGGTACGTCAAATTACGATGCTGTACAGCTAGACCTTAGGGTAAAAACGCTTCCCCTCTCCCGTTGAGTCAATGGTGCTTTCATACCATGAAGTTTAAGACCCCTGAGGTCAAGCGGAAGGTGCAAATGATGTTACACATCTACATGGAGGAGAACAAGCATTTGGTTTCTTCTCCCCATGGGTTATAGGAAACATGCAAGGTAGTTACCAGAGGGGAAGGTATGTGTGTCTCAGCCCTTGAAAAAAGGGAGGCACTCGCTAGGCGAAAGAAACTAGAATTATAAGTTGCGCACTCAACAGCTTGATAAATATTCCCAACCTATAATGAGGGACTTATTGAGGAAGAAAACAGAACTCGATGAATTGTTCAATCCCAGGCAGAAATATCTCTCTTTAGCCTAAAGCAGATACACTATGAGAGGGGGGATAAAGATAGACATTTCCTAGACTATCTACTATGTCAGCAGGAAGTCTTGCATGTGATCCATGCTATCAAAAATGCTTTGGGCAAGATGCTAACACCAACCACAGATAGTCTTATTGTCATTTTATGAAGAACTCTATATGGCGGATGCGGTGGATATGCAGCAGGAGAAAGACCGCTTCCTTCCTGCTTTCTCACTGTCTAAATTATCATTGTGAGAATCAAAACAACTTGCAAAGGACATTAAAGAAGGTGAGATGTGTCAGGTCCTTGATGGCCTCCCCACCTCTAATACCCTGGGGATAAATGGTTTGACTACATAAATTTCCCTAGATAAATAAGGAACTGTGAGCCCACTGCTGTGCAAGATATTTAATGCTACACAAGATGGATTTCCCCCTTGCACTGAGGCTAATGAGGCTATAATTATAGTCCTGTTGAAACTGGGCAAAGAGCCACCTGATTCTGCCAGTTACTGCCCAATCCCATTGATCAACACTGATCTTAAGATCCTAGAGAAAGTGCTAGCAAATCAATTGAAGAACCTTTTACCGTTATTAGTACACTATGATCTGGTGGGCTTTATTCAGTGTAGTCCTTGGCTGCGCACTTTTGGACACTGATTCATGTTCTCTGGGAAGAACGAGACAAGCGAATGAGGTACTGCTTGTATCACTGTATGCCACGAAGGCCTTTGACAGAGTGGAGTGTGGATACTTGTTCTGGCTATTCTAATCCATGGGTTTCGGACAGGGTTTCTGACTAAGATTAAGAATTTAAGGCATTATTATATGCAAATTATATTTTGTTGATGCTGTCGGCCTCTACCTCCCTATCACATCTTTACCTGCACCACCAATTCTAAAGCCACAACCTTTTCATTTGCAATCCTTCATACACAAGTACTTAGGCGTTTTCTGGAATCCCTGTTTATCTAATGTTATAGCGGAACATATTAATCCTCTGTTAACTAGGATCTGGCAAGATCTGGAGAGATGGAGAACCTTAATCGTTTCCTTTTGGTGCAAGGTACAAGTGATTAGAATGAATGTTGCACCAAGGATCAACTATATATTTGCTATGCTTTCCATTCTATTGCCCAAATCAATCCTTAAAGATTATTTCTACATAATAAAACTGTTTCTTGGAGGATGGGAGTGCAACCCAAACTGAAACTCGACAGACTCTGCTAGTGTGGAAAGCGGAGGCCTTAGGTTACCCAAACCTGAACTTTATTAGCGGTCATTTAAACTTGCACGCCTTAACTACTTCTTTCATGCCACCCTTGAAATACCAAGATGGGTGCCCATTGGAAGATCCTTGATGGGTTAGCGAGAATCTCCTGGGGTGCTTTATTCAAAGGTGAAACAGCAGTTGGCCAAACCCACTATGGCCTCAGGGCCTCCTCCTATGCGTTGGCATAAGGTCTATAGCTTGATGAGAGTGAATGGGAATACCATGCAGGTGTGCCCCTGTGGGGCAACAACAAATTTCAAAAAGGCTTTAGAGAACCCATGTGGACAGAATTCATTAGTAGGCGAATACACAACTTTGATCATTTAATAAAAGATGGCAGAATACTCTAGTTTTGGGGAGGCAATCCTTGTCCTGCTGATATCTCTAGTATGAACTTACCTCTAACAATTTGGAACAAACAAGGGGGTAGTCTCTGGGCTATAGGTCTTTCTAATCAAATCAATATTCTCTGTCCCAGTACGGGGACACCTCAAAGAGTGGTATTCTGTAAGACTTGCCCTGGACTACATAGAGGAAGACTAGTCCACCCTTCTCACACAGCATGACAAACACTTAAATGAAGCCAGATTAAAATTAGCATACTTCAAGATCTTGCATAGGTGGCAATGATCTGTACAGATTACACAAGGTGAGGATCTCCACTGATCCCTCTTGGAGGTGCAAGGCAGCGGATAGTGACATTGTGCATATAATCTGGGAATGCCTATTACTAAGAACATACTGGAAGGAGATTTTGGTGAAGTTGTGCACACACGTGGAAAATGCGGGGACCCTGATTGGTGCAACTGTGCTGCTTCACAATTTCACTCCTTACCCAGAATCTGTTCCGCAACAGGGCCGTTGGTGAGCAACTGCACTGGTGATCACCAACCAATGACTTCTCTGACATTGGAAGGCAACCACACTCCATAGGATTGAAACCTGGCTTGGGGAACTGTCCCTTATTCCCTCTTATGAGTAAATTATCTAAAGATTAGAGGATTGCCTCCCCCTCTGGGATAAGGTCTGGGGTAACTTCTTAGGACCCCGGTGATGATGGCCTGAAGTCCTCCAATGGTTCTCTAGACCTGGTTCACGGGGAGGGCTATGGCTATGGCTTAGTAGCTAAGGGGTGAGAATGGGCCGCCTGAAAAGATTGCCAACAGCTAACACAGGGATGGATACCTGAGTTGGTAGGATTTTGTCTTTTCACTCTCCCTTCCTTTAGTCTTTATTCTCATTAACACCGTATTTGTTTTTGGTTCTCCCAATTGCTTAGGGAGGGAGTGGGTGGGGCAGGCAGCCTGTGCGGGGGGAGGAGGGATGGGAGGGAGACACGAGAGTTTCAGTTTCACAAGTCACAGTACACTATATGTTTAGTTGATCATAGTTCTATTTTGCCTTGAAGGTTGTAGTTCACAGTTCTGATGGCGGAACCTTTGGTGCATTTCTAGTTTCACTGGTTAAGATACTTGTAAGCAACAGATGATGGTACCAGGCTCTCTCAGTTATTTTAATGTTGGATAACTTGTGGGTGGATTATCTCTTCATGATTTTCTTCCTGGCTGTACACATATGATAGTTGCCTGAACATTGTTTTGCTACTATTTGTACCTGTATACTTTGGATAGAAATCAATAAAAAATGATTCATAACCAAAAAAATAAATATTGCTGCAAATCTTACCACTAGACTGAAAATACTAGATATTGTTTTCTTTTTTGGGACTAAGACCATGTTGCTACCATCTTTCAAGTTCTCTGCAAACTGAAAAGCAAAGGGAACAGAGTGCACAGATATTTTACCCCTCTTGTAAACCGATGTTGGTGACTTCCTGAGTCCTTGCTTTGTGCTTATTTGCTTCAAAATTCTGGGCCTCATTTAAATTTGGCAGGTAGAATACTAATTCAAAACCGTGTGGCTTTCCCACTCTATTTAAACACCTTGTTTTCAATGGTAGATCCTTTGCAGCCTCTGTTGGCAGAAGCCTTTGAATTTTGAACCATTGATAAATATACTGTAGACCGTCTGTGCTGTTTAGGGTGGATTGTCAGATGTATTATATCCGGTTCAGGACCATTAGAAAAAGCCTGGTGGTCCTCAACAATAAAACCAATTAAATTACCCCATACATGAAAGAAAACCCCCATTGTTTCAGGGACAGTTCTTTTCATTATTCAGTAGTGAACACCTGCTTTGGGAGCTTGTTTCTGAAGATCAAAAAGACTTTGCTGAGCAGGTGCATTGAACTCCGTGCCCACTCAGCAAAGCTTCAGTACCTTTTCAACGCATCCACCACAACAACTGTGGTGAAGTCTCAGAGGACTATGTCTGCTTGGTGGGGATCTCCAAGTATGGTGGTCATTCTTCTCCCAGGAGAACAGAGAACAGCCATCTGCTGCCCTTGCAGACTGAAGGACCAATCACAATATTTTAAATGAGGCCCTCCATCATCATTCCCTGCCAACAAAAACATAGACATTGCCTTCACATATAGTCCATCTACAGCTTTGTCATAACTATCCAAAATACCTGAAAAAAATTAAATCTTTTTATATTTCTGTAATACATGGAAACACATCACACCCTCAACTTATATCAATCTGGATTCCATCAAAGTCATGGTACAAATACAGCCCACATAGCTGCAGTGATAGCACCTTCACCATGCATTAAGATGGCTTTTTAGCTCTCCTCATTTTCTTTGATAGGGCCACTTAAGTTTACAGAGTGTGAAGCATCCTTCTTGACCTCATCGTTACTGTTACAGTGACTCAGGCCACTGCCACCATTTGTTCATGTTCCATGCCGGTCCACAAATAAGCAGGACATGAATGAAAGTTAGTAAGGTGGAGAGACTTTATTATGTCGCAAGTACAAAAGAGCCCCAACTGCCCTTCTACACCGCCCAACTTGGGAGCAGCATGAAGCTTATTCTGATGGTAAGCCAAACAGGTAGGGACTCGGAACACAGTTAAAAGCAAACAAAAAATGTTCAATAACTCCAACATGGTCTGTGCATCTCATGGCGCAGCATGAGATGCACAGGTGCGATAACCGACATGTAAGCATGTCAACATTTATATGTACACAAACAACAACATAGGAGTAATTCCTGGGAAGGATTACTGCTAAATGTGGTGAAAAAACTGAGTAATTCCTCTTTTAAAAAGAACCCTCATCCACCAACCTAGTTGGTGGCATGCTTCATCATCGGGATGTCACCCGAGTGTCTCTTGTGTGTGCTGCGACACCTGATTTACGGCAGAGGCGTTTTCAAATTTTTTTTGTGCAAGGTCAGCGCATGCTTCTGGCACCTACTTGCTCCCAGCTTGGGATCCCGATGAGTCATTTGTTTCATCCCCCCTTAGGATCCATGGGGCTCAATATACTTGCGATTCACATCGAATCATGTTAACAGAACAGTAAGGTATGCAATTCACAAAGCAATTGAGATGTGCACCTTAGCGAGCGTACAAACTTGTCTTCACCAGTCCTGAAGAAAGCCTTGCCATCATGCATTAAAAGGTTGAAACATGTAGACATGGTCACGTTTTACACCAAAGATGTATGTGAGCAATTAAGTCACAAAAGACATCCTCCAACTCTGCTTTTAATCTTGTACTATGACCCCACTAATACAATTTTTTTTCATGAGTCATATACACAATTTTAAAAGTCACTATCACTTTCCACTCTACCTTGCACTAAAAATTAAAAAATCCTGCTCCGCTGTAATTCAGGCATTGTAGCACACCAGAGAGGCACTCGGCCATTCTCCCCGACGCATTTCGTACTAACAGCACTTAATCATGGGTAATGAGCTGGACAAAGTGTGGGGCGGCACAGCACTGGGGTGGGGACTTTCGATACAAAAGTGCTTCAAAAACTGCTGTGCCGCCCCACACCTTGTCTAGCCCATTACCCATGATTAAGTGGTGCTAGTACGAAACGCGTCGGGGAGAATGGACTTTTGAACCTGCTTGCCATCTTACCTTTCAGCACACTGCAACTTCAATAAAGAATTTTACTGTATATACCTGGTCGTGGGCCCTTCCATCACAGGATTTCATTGCTGGTGGATTCATAGTGGCTCGCCTGTGCCGCAGGAGGAGCCCTGCTGCGGAGTCAGACAGCGGCAACGTCAACCGGCGCTGCCGCTTTTGGAACAGGAGCAAGATTGAAGATATTAAAGTGACGGTGTGTGGTGAAAAGGATGGTGTCAGCAACCAACTTGGGACTATTGCTCTATTTTGGTGTTAGGGGGCCTGCGACCCACTGTGGAAGTACGAATGCACTGCGAGCACCAGAAGGCCACTGGCTGTGGCCACGCCCACTGGGGTGGGGACTTTCGATATAAAAGTGCTTCAAAAACTGCTGTAAAATCAACAATTGATGGACAGAATGCAGAACAATGTCATACATTCACCCCAGTACAGAGATCTGGGCCTAAATCCATCGTTTTTTTGCTCACCATGCCATTCCAGTTTGAACCCAGCCATATGCAAATCAGTCTTGACCCTGTGCCCCATGGGAACAGTCCAGCCCGAACTGCCAAGCCAGGTCCTCCCTGGACTGGAAACAAGCATCCTAGGACCGGTTTCGGGCTTTCAGCCCTCGTCAGCCAGAATAGCTTGATTCCAGTGGCATGGAGAGCACGGGACTCACGTCTGAGCATACCCTTCCCACTCGGGGTGACAAATGCAAAATCAACAATTGATGGACAGAATGCAGAACAATGTCATACATTCACCCCAGTACAGAGATCTGGGCCTAAATCCATCGTTTTTTTGCTCACCATGCCATTCCAGTTTGAACCCAGCCATATGCAAATCAGTCTTGACCCTGTGCCCCATGGGAACAGTCCAGCCCGAACTGCCAAGCCAGGTCCTCCCTGGACTGGAAACAAGCATCCTAGGACCGGTTTCGGGCTTTCAGCCCTCGTCAGCCAGAATAGCTTGATTCCAGTGGCATCGAGAGCACGGGACTCACGTCTGAGCATACCCTTCCCACTCGGGGTGACAAATACAAAATCAACAATTGATGGACAGAATGCAGAACAATGTCATACATTCACCCCAGTACAGAGATCTGGGCCTAAATCCATCGTTTTTTTGCTCACCATGCCATTCCAGTTTGAACCCAGCCATATGCAAATCAGTCTTGACCCTGTGCCCCATGGGAACAGTCCAGCCCGAACTGCCAAGCCAGGTCTTCCCTGGACTGGAAACAAGCATCCTAGGACCGGTTTCGGGCTTTCAGCCCTCGTCAGCCAGAATAGCTTGATTCCAGTGGCATGGAGAGCACGGGACTCACGTCTGAGCATACCCTTCCCACTCGGGGTGACAAATGCAAAATCAACAATTGATGGACAGAATGCAGAACAATGTCATACGTTCACCCCAGTACAGAGATCTGGGCCTAAATCCATCGTTTTTTTGCTCACCATGCCATTCCAGTTTGAACCCAGCCATATGCAAATCAGTCTTGACCCTGTGCCCCATGGGAACAGTCCAGCCCGAACTGCCAAGCCAGGTCCTCCCTGGACTGGAAACAAGCATCCTAGGACCGGTTTCGGGCTTTCAGCCCTCGTCAGCCAGAATAGCTTGATTCCAGTGGCATGGAGAGCACGGGACTCACGTCTGAGCATACCCTTCCCACTCGGGGTGACAAATGCAAAATCAACAATTGATGGACAGAATGCAGAACAATGTCATACATTCACCCCAGTACAGAGATCTGGGCCTAAATCCATCGTTTTTTTGCTCACCATGCCATTCCAGTTTGAACCCAGCCATATGCAAATCAGTCTTGACCCTGTGCCCCATGGGAACAGTCCAGCCCGAACTGCCAAGCCAGGTCCTCCCTGGACTGGAAACAAGCATCCTAGGACCGGTTTCGGGCTTTCAGCCCTCGTCAGCCAGCATCAACGTCAACCGGCGCTGCCGCTTTTGGAACAGGAGCAAGATTGAAGGGATCAAGGTGCCGGTGTGTGGTGAAAAGGAGGGAGTCAGCAACCCACCTGGGACTATTGCTCTATTTTGGTGTTAGGCGGCCGCGACCCACTGTGGAAGTACAAATGCACTACGAGTACCAGAAGGCCACTGGCTGTGGCCACGCCCACTGGGGTGGGGACTTTCAATACAAAAGTGCTTCAAAAACTGCTGTGCCACCCCACACTTTGTCCAGCCCATTACCCATGATTAAGTGATGTTAGTACGAAAAGCGTCGGGGAGAATGGACTTTTGAACCTGCTTGTCAACTTACCTTTCAGCACACTACAACCTTCAATAAAGAATTTTACTGTATATACCTGGTCGTGAGCCCTTCCATTGCAGGCTTTCTTTGTTGGTGGATTCATAGCGGCTCGCCTGTGCCGCAGGAGGAGCCCTGCTGCGGAGTCAGACAGCGGCAACGTCAACCGCCGCTGCCGCTTTTGGAACAGGAGCAAGATTGAAGGTATTAAAGTGACGGTGTGTGGTGAAAAGAATGGTGTCAGCAATCAACTTGGGACTATTGCTCTATTTTGGTGTTAGGGGGCCTGCGACCCACTGTGGAAGTACGAATGCACTGCGAGCACCAGAAGGCCACTGGCTGTGGCCACGCCCACTGGGGTGCGGACTTTCGATATAAAAGTGCTTCAAAAACTGCTGTGCCACCCCACACTTTGTCCAGCCCATTACCCATGATTAAGTGATGTTAGTACGAAACTCGTCGGGGAGAATGGACTTTTGAACCTGCTTGGCATCTTACCTTTCAGCACACTGCAACCTTCAATAAAGAATTTTACTGTATATACCCGGTCGTGAGCCCTTCCATCGCAGGCTTTCTTTGTTGGTGGATTAGTAGCGCCTCGCCTGGGCCGCGGGAGGAGCCCTGCTGCGGAGTCAGACAGCGGCAACGTCAACCGGCGCTGCCGCTTTTGGATCAGGAGCAAGATTGAAGGTATCAAGGTGCCGGTGTGTGGTGAAAAGGAGGGTGTCACCAACCCTCTTGGGACTATTTCTCTATTTTGGTGTTAGGCGGCCTGCGACCCACTGTGGAAGTACGAATGCACTGCGAGTACCAGAAGGCCACTGGCTGTGGCCACGCCCACTAGGGTGGGGACTTTTGATATAAAAGTGCTTCAAAACTTGTGTGCCACCCCACACTTTGTCCAGCCCATTACCCATGATTAAGTGATGTTAGTACGAAAAGCGTCGGGGAGAATGGACTTTTGAACCTGCTTGTCAACTTACCTTTCAGCACACTACAACCTTCAATAAAGAATTTTACTGTATATACCTGGTCGTGAGCCCTTCCATTGCAGGCTTTCTTTGTTGGTGGATTCATAGCGGCTCGCCTGGGCCACAGGAGGAGCCCTGCTGCGGAGTCAGACAGCATCAACCGGCGCCGCCACTTTTGGAACAGGAGCAAGATTGAAGGTATCAAGGTGCCGGTGTGTGGTGAAAAGGAGGGTGTCAGCAACCCACTTGGGACTATTGCTCTATTTTGGAGTTAGGCGGCAGCGACCCACTGTGGAAGTACAAATACACTACGAGTACCAGAAGGCCACTGGCTGTGGCCACTCCCACTGGGATGGGGACTTTCAATACAAAAGTGCTTCAAAAGCTGCTGTGCCGCCCCACACTTTGTCCAGCCCATTACCCATGATTAAGTGATGTTAGTACGAAACGCTTCAGGGAAAATGGACTTTTGAAACTTCTTGGCATCTTACCTTTCAGCACACTGCATCCTTCAATAAAGAATTTTGCTGTATATACCTGGTCGTGAGCCCTTCTATCGCAGGCTTTCTTTGTTGGTGGATTCATAGCAGCTCGCCTGGTCCGCGGGAGGAGCCCTGCTGTTGAGTCAGACAGCATCAACGTCAACCGGCGCTGCCGCTTTTGGAACAGGAGCAAGATTGAAGGTATCAAGGTGCCGGTGTGTGGTGAAAAGGAGGGAGTCAGCAACCCACCTGGGACTATTGCTCTATTTTGGTGTTAGGCGGCCGCGACCCACTGTGGAAGTACAAATGCACTACGAGTACCAGAAGGCCACTGGCTGTGGCCACGCCCACTGGGGTGGGGTCTTTCAATACAAAAGTGCTTCAAAAACTGCTGTGCCACCCCACACTTTGTCCAGCCTATTACACAAGATTAAGTGCTGTTAGTACGAAACGCGTCGGGGAGAATGGACTTTTGAAGCTGCTTGGCATCTTACCTTTCAGCACACTGCAACCTTCAATAAAGACTTTTGCTGTATATACCTGTGTACCTGGTCGTTGGCCCTTCTATCGCAGGCTTTCTTTGTTGGTGGATATGTATATATATATATATATATATATATATATATATATATATATATATATATATATATTACCTACTGGCGGTCGCCAGTAGGTAGTTATAGTTAGGACCTATTTTCCATAGGAAATCTGCAACATTCTATTCCCAATAAGTCTGGCGCCGGTTGACGAATCCTTGCGAAATTTTCTAAACGTTTGGCCAGCTCTGTTACGCTCCTACCCTGAAAGTTTCGTGGTGATTCATCAAGCAGGGGCTGAGAAAAAAGGGGGGTCCCAAAACGCGTTTTCCCCATGCAATTTCCCATAGGATCTGTTGTCGCAGCTACAGCCCGAACCGCTGAACAGAATGACACCAAATTTGGCAAAGAGGTAGTCTTCAGTTCGGACTCATGCCTTTTGCATATATGGTGTGAATCCGTTCAGTAGTTCCTGAGAAAATTAGAGTTAAAAGTACATAAATATCTATGGCCGCAGAGGATCCGCGGACCGTACACGCACCGTAAGCGCACCCTCCCCGAACTGAGTGCGCACCCTCCCGATCGCGCGCTGAATGCTAATTGGCAGTCGAGTGTCTCTCTACATTCGAAACCAGGAACTGTTGGTGGCCATTTTCTGCCTCGGTAGAAGCGAGGCTGAAGAAGCAAGGGGAATAAGTGTGTAAAACATATAAAGGGGGCAGAGTGGAAATACTCTGACCCTCTAGAGGTGATTAGGGGGTCCCAGAAGGTCCACCTAGGGCCCCCTTTTAAAAAAAAAAAACGGCGAAATGCGCGCACGGATCGCGCATCCTATCGCATTGGGTGCACGGATTCTCACGCGTTGGGTGCGCGGATCCACGGCAATGTTTTTTGAAAAAAGACAAGAAATCATTGGTTGTATGACTAGTTTCTACACTGAAAGGTAGGGTGTATATTTCTGTTTTTTAAAGGTATCATTCTTATTGGTTAACAAAAACAGATTGTAAGGAACATTATATATGATAAGCTGATATGCTGAAAAGACAAGCACACTTCCTGTCTTGTTTAGTAACATTGTGTGCTGAACTTGTGACCTGTGAGCTCTGTGCAGTGTTCCATGAGCTGTTTCTATGGTAACAGGCAGAAGGCAGATTGGGGGAAGGGTTGAAATGTATTTCAGTTGGAAAGGGTTGAAATGTTTAACCAATAGAAATGTGTGTTTGCTTTTGAGTTTATGTTTGAAGGATTGTGATTTGATGTTTACATGTATATGTGTGGAAAATGAAAGGGAAACTTTTCCATTATTTGTTTTTGCTGAGAGGTGCACAGTGCAGAGCTTCTGTAAAAGAAAATATGGTGAGTGACTGATATACTTCTTAATCTACAAAAGAACTTGAAAGATAAGTTATTTAATTGTGAGGGGATGTATGTAGACTATTTTGATTTTAATCAGACTAATGTATTTCTCCTGCTAAAGTGTAGGGAGTACTTTTTTCTCTACAATCTTATTGACAGTGGGTGTGCATGTAGAAACCATTTTGTGATAAGCATTTGTGTTTTTCATGTGTTTGCAGACCGATAACTGTGTTTTTTTTATATTTTGGTAGAATTAGAAACCAGTCATTGTTTATGAATTTGTGAAATGAGTTATGTTATGTTTCTATACTAAAATGTAGTACTACTTCTAGATGAAGAAATGTGTTTTGGTATAGTGCAAGGGATAGTGTTGTTTGTCTAGAATCACACAGTGAGTCTGTGTGCATTTGGGAACCACTGTGAGAGAAGCATTTGGTAACATTGTGTATTTGCTGACAGATAACTGTTTTAAGTTGTCATGTTGTGAAGTTTTAGTAGCATTAGAAGACAGTTATGGCATATGATTTGATTAAATGAGTCAGGCTTTGACAGAAAAGTGCAGTCCTGAAATATGAAGATTGTGTGCAGTTCCCTTACCACGTTCACAGTAGTGAATGATTTTTGGTAAACTCCTAGGTATAGTGGTTGTTGTCTAGTATCACACTGTGAGTCTGTGTGCATTTGGGAACCACTGTGAGAGAAGCATTTGGTAACATTGTGTATTTGCTGACAGATAACTATTTTAAAACCTGTCATGTTGTCAAGTTTTAGTAGCATTAGAAGCCAGTCATTGCTTATGCGTTGATTAAATGAGTCAGGCATTGACACTAAAGTGCAGTCGTGAAATATGTAGATTGTGTGCAGTTCCCTTACCACTTCCACTGTAGTGAATTCATTTTGGTAAGCTGCTAGGGATAGTGTTGTTTGTCTAGAATCACACTGTGAGTCTGTGTGCATTTGGGAACCACTGTGAGATAAGTGTTTGGTAACATCGTGTATTTGCTGACAGATAACTGTTTTAAAACCTGTCATGTTGTGAAGTTTTAGTAGCATTAGAATCCAGTCTTTGCTTATGTGTTGATTAAATGAGTCATGCTTTGACACTGATGTGCTGTACTTAAATATGTAGATTGTGTGCAGTACCATTAACTCTTCCAGACTAGTGAATGAGTTTTGGTAAACTCCTAGGATAGTGTTGCTTGTCTAAAATCACACTGTGAGTCTGTGTGCATTTGGGTAAGGATTGTGAGAGAAGCTTTTGGTAACATCGTGTATTTGCTGACAGATAACTGTTTTAAAACCGGTCATTTTGTCAAGTTTTAGTAGCATTAGAAGCCAGTCATTGCTTATGCGTTGATTAAATGAGTCAGGCATTGACACTAAAGTGCAGTCGTGAAATATGTAGATTGTGTGCAGTTCCCTTACCACTTGCACTGTAGTGAATGAGTTTTGGTAAACTCCTAGGGATAGTGGTGGTTGTCTAGAATCACACTGTGAATTAGTGTGTATTTGGGGATCACTGTGAGAGAAGCATTTGGTGACATCATGTATTTGCTGACAGATAACTGTTTTAAAACCTGTCATGTTGTGAAGTTTTAGTAGCATTAGAATCCAGTCTTTGCTTATGCGTTGATTAAATGAGTCATGCTTTGACACTGATGTGCTGTACTTAAATATGTAGATTGTGTGCAGTACCATTAACTCTTCCAGACTAGTGAATGAGTTTTGGTAAACTCCTAGGATAGTGTTGCTTGTCTAAAATCACACTGTGAGTCTGTGTGCATTTAGGTAAGGATTGTGAGAGAAGCATTTGGTAACATCGTGTATTTGCTGACAGATAACTGTTTTAAAACCGGTCATTTTGTCAAGTTTTAGTAGCATTAGAAGCCAGTCTTTGCTTATGCGTTGATTAAATGAGTCAGGCTTTGACACAAAAGTGCTGTCCTCAAATATGAAGATTGTGTGCAGTTCCCACTTCCACAGTAGTGAATGATTTTTGGTAAACTCCTGGGTATAGTGGTTGTTGTCTAGAATCACACTGTGAGTCTGTGTGCATTTGGGAACCACTGTGAGAGAAGCATTTGGTAACATCGTGTATTTGCTGACAGATAACTATTTTAAAACCTGTCATGTTGTCAAGGTTTAGTAGCATTAGAAGCTAGTCATTGCTTATGCGTTGATTAAATGAGTCAGGCATTGACACTAAAGTGCAGTCGCAAAATATGTAGATTGCGTGCAGTTCCCTTACCACTTGCACTGTAGTGAATGAATTTTGGTAAACTCCTAGGGATAGTGGTGCTTGTCTAGAATCACACTGTGAGTTAGTGTGTATTTGGGATCACTGTGAGAGAAGCATTTGGTAACATCGTGTATTTTTTAGCAGATAACTCTTTTAAAACCTGTCATGTTGTCAAGTTTTAGTAGCATTAGAAGGTAGTCTTTGCTTATGCATTGATAAAATGAGTCAGGGTTTGACACTAAGGTGCAGTACCATGTACTATTCTGTTCACTGTGGCAGAACTGAACATTTAAAAGTTTTACCTAAGCACTGTCCTAGAAGTAGTCTGATTATTTAGTCAGTTTCTAAGTACCAAATAGATTGCTTCAAATGTCTATGCAGTATGCATGTAGTGTTCTAACATACTATATACTTGTCTTTTACACCTTCAATTCCCTAGTCAGTATCCATACACTTCCAGGAAACACCCTGTCACTTCCTTTGTAGTCCTCTAGAGACCCATTCAACAGCATGTACTAATCCCAAAACCCAAACACTTATAAATTCACCAAAACACTCTCTTTCCAGTACTCTAATGATTCAGTCACTGCCTAAGTATTCATGCACTGAGCCAGGTCTTAGCACATGGACTTCTTCAAACCCCTATCCACTATGCATGCAGTCCTCTAACCACCTACACACTTGTCTTTCACACCTTCAATTCCCCAGTCAGTATCCATTCAGTTCCAGCAAACACCCTGTCACTCCCGTTGCACTCCTCTAGTGACCCATTCAGCACCATGTACTAATCCATTCACTGCGCCAAAACCCAACCACTTATAAATTCACCAAGATACTATCTTTGCTGTACTCTAATCATTCACTCAGTGCCTAAGTATTCATGCACTGAGCCAGGCCTTAGCACATGGACTGCTTCAAACCCCTATGCACTATGCATGCAGTCTTCTAACCACCTAGACACTTGTCTTTCACACTTTCAATTTCCTAGTCAGTATCCATACAGTCCAGCACTTGTCACTGCCTTTGCACTCCTCTAGTGACCCATTCAGTACCAAGTACTAATCCATTCCCTGTGCGAAAAGCCTGGCACTTATAAATTCACCTAGGCACTCTCCTTGCTGTACTCTAATCCTTCAGTCAGTACCCAAGTAGTCATGCAGTGAGCCAGGCCTTAGCACATGGACTGCTTTAAATGCCTATGCAGAATGGATGAAGTCCTCTAATCACCTACACAGTTGTGTTTCACACCTTCAATTCCCTAGTTAGTATTCATACTCTTCTAGCAAACACCCTGTCACTCACCCAGTGTGTCTCCTTATAGTACTGTAATCATTTAGTCAGTGAGCATGTAGAGTTTTAGTGAGGTAGGCTTTAGGGCATGAACTGCTTCAAAGTAGTATGCACTATGCATGTAAGTCTTTTAACCATCGTCACACTTGTGGTTCAGGGACATAGTTTATTAGTCAGTATTTATATAAAATGTGTTTGTACAGTAATGGAATAGTATAATTTTGAAAGTTATTAATATACATTTATTTGTGATTCTTTTTACAGATACAGAATAGGAGTGTTTCTCATCTGTTTGCACTCTTCTCGTGCAAGATTGTTCGGATGAAGGGTCCTTAGGTGTTTCATCATACTTGCCGTGCCGTACGAGTATTTCTTGTTAGGATCCCCTTGTGGGAGAACTCTTTTGCAAATCTTGCACGTGATCAAGGTGGCATTGGTCTTTGTTTGCCCCTTGGGAAAAGTAAAACATTTCCTCACCACTGAAGAAAAACGTTGTGGGCGTGGTGCCTTCTACAAAAAAAATTCCTCAGATTCGGTAAATATTTTAAAGCGGCAACATTTACAGTTTTTGTAAGTTAAACTTATAAAATTTTGTTAGCTGTATGCATTTTATATATCTGTGATTTGTTTCTTGTGGTATTTTGTTGAGAATACCATGTTGTTTTTTTTTAACAATCTTTCTGATTTTTCAGATCTGTCGTCAACATCCATGGTCCCCACAGGAGTGTTCCGCCTTGTTGTTTTGTATTATTGTTGTTACATTTTGTTTATTAGTTTATCGTTCATATATATGTTAATAAAAAAATTAAGTTTGAAAATATTTTATCGTTTACATATTTATGATTATAAAAAATAAAGTTTGAAAAAAAAATTAATAACGTTTTTGGTTGTTCTCTTAACTGCTGTGTGACTCTTTCTTGTTCTTATTACTGTTATTTGATGGAGTCCACCATGGTGTTAAATTTTGGGGCACTTATCGCTGGAATACTGGTGATATCTGCAGTTTGCACCAACTTCTGAATTGTGTGTTAGATTTATCTCAACTTTACTTCCGTTAAAGTGCTGAAAATGAAATGGAGACTAGCCGTTCTCGTGCAAAAAGACACGAGGTGCACCTTTCCAATTTATTCTAAATACTAAAATCCTGTATTGAATTGCACTGAGGTATTGGCTGCACTTATAGTGGACACACAAAATCTATTAAGAAATCTCATTGTATTTATATTGATTGGGAATAGTGCGTCAGGTGCTGGATCTTGACGAGATACACTGCTCAGTTCGTATATTGTTCTGCACACGAAAAAAATCACATCACAACTTTCACACCAATTGCAATGCGAAACAAATTCCGGCGATAAGACACGTTAGCACCAGGGATTTTACACCTGCTTTCTGCTGGTGTTAAGCAGGACAACTACCTGCACCATGAAAGGGAACACAGCCAAGAGCCACACCAGAACACCCACAGGTGCCATAGAGTCAATGAGCATTATACAGGGATACCCATGAGGGCCAGAAGACTCATCTCAACAACTCCAGGACCGCCAATGCCCCCCAAACCCACATCTTAGTACGTGTGTCCCTGTGGTCATTGTCTTAGCATGATAGGCACGAGCCCTGCAACATCACAGTGTGCTGTCACCTCAGCGTTGTCAGTGAGCCTGGACGTGTAGCTACGCACGCATCCTCCTGCATGCACAACTGGCGTGTGCTGGTCTGGGGTTCACAGGTCAGTGCAGGGGTGTGCCTATCCGGCAAGGGGAACGGGGTGTCTCGGACATGCCCGTGTACAGGAAGTGCGGTAAGTGTGTCTCTGTGTTCTGGTGTGGCCTGCTACAAGAGCCGCAGCAGTCGATGTTGTAAAGTGGCATGCACCACCTCCAAACGGCACTGTGATGGTGTAGTTGGAATGTAGCAGGACATGCGCAAATAGGCAGTACAATGGTGTGCCGTACGAGTGCATGAGATACAACAGAGCACCGTACAAAAGTGTGGGGGCTCGTGGAAGGGAGGAACAGCCGTTTGGTAACATAACACACAGTGAACTCGACCATGTGCCACATGCTGGACATCTCATCCATGATGACCACGGTCGCAGACATCCCACAACACCAACGACTGGCCTTTGTACACATCCTGTATGAATGCAGTGTGGTTTTCACTTCTATGCTCGTTCAGTGGTGTAATGTTGGCGGGTTGTGTGACTTGTGCTCCTTGTTGGTGTGTTTCATTTTAGCCATTGTTAGTCTATATGTGTGTTGTACTTAATTGTGCATGTGTGCCATTCTGCCCATCTCCCCCCCCTCCCCCCACTCCCTGCTTCTTCCTCTTCCTAGTGCTGTTGCTGCACACATAAATACATGTAAAGAATAAATTAGAATAGTTCCTTGATTCTTTTAGGTTTCAAAACTTCTCTATTGGTTTCTTTCAAATTTTCCATATGAACCGTTTTTTTAATATTCAACAACACTTAGAAGTCAGAAGTGCAACGTATTCTATCAACACACTTTCTAGAACATTCTACAACACGTGCAGGTTAAAAGTTCATCAATTTTTTTAAACTTAACGCAATTTTTTTGCGACATTTTCTTGAACATTTACGACACATGCAGGTTAAAAGTTCATAATTGTTTTAAATTCGAACAGTGCCTTCCAAATGCAAGTAGCAGGTGTGGTTGAGCTGAGCAAATTTTATCCTATGATATGTACTCCACGTTGAAACTGCTTTTTCTTAACCAATCACAAAGATGCTTTTCCACAAAACTAATGTGCACCCTACTTTTAAAAAAGAATACTTTTCATGATATCTTTAGAGATAAGTTATAGATAGGAATTAGCATTTAAAAAACCTTTGAAATTCACTGAAAAACCATAGGTTTCAGGCACGTTATAGTTAGGAATTAGCATTTAAAAAACCTTAGCAATTCACTGAAAAAAACATAGGTTTCAAGGGCGTTATAGTTAGCTGGACATTTCCCTCGTACAAAACCCTAGAAATTCCCTGTTATAGTTAGTTCAGCTAACTATAACTCGCGCCCCCGCAATGCACTGCTGATGACATCACATATTACATCACTCATGACATGGTCAGTGACATCACTGATGACATCACTGATGACATCTCAAATAACATCACTGATGACATCACTGATGACATCATCCATTGAGTATGTGTTTCTGAACAGTTTTAATATGTTTAATGTATATAGGGAAAGGCCTGTTGAAAAATAAGTGGGTGTACAAGTGTGTGAATGGATGATTTTCTAGGTGCGTAACTGACTCTATAAGTGAGTCATTAAATATATCTTTCTGCAGACTAGTGACTAAACTGTGTGAATGTCTGTATGTGTCTTTGTGTTGGTGTATAAGTGGCTGCATGGTTTTGTGAATAGCTATATGAGTGTATATATGGGTTATTGATTGGTTGTCTGAGTATCTGTATGGGTGCCTGAGTGTTTGTGTGGGTAGGGTGATTCAGTGGGTGCATGGTTTTAAGAGTGCATCTGTGATGGACTGTATGGTTGGGTGAGTGTATGTATGGGTGTGTCAGTGATTGAATGTATATCTCAGTTGTACATGTGTCAGTAACTACATATGTGAAACACAGTGTATATGTGTGTAAGAGTATATAACTATCTATTTGTGAGAGTGTGTGATTTTGGGAGTGGCTGTATGCGCCATAGTGCAAGGATATCTGTGTCATGTGCTGTTTGTTTTTCTGCAGGAAGACACAGAATTTGTTAGTATTTTTATGAGTTAGTGAACTTGAGTGTGTTTATCTGTATTGGTGAGTAAATTGGACTGTGATTAATTATTTGCATGACTGACTAGATGTGTCAGTACCTCAATGGATGATTGGCGGTGTGTGAGTGTCTATATAGGTGTATAAATGCACAGAGTGACTGTAAGTATGAGTGACTGTACAGGTGAGTGAGTGGACATGTATGTAGACCTAAAAGTCAATGAGTGGGTGTGTAGTTATTGGTATTGGAGTATCTATGGTTGTCAAAATGGCCGTTTGAAATTTTGAGTCGGTGTATCAACGGTTATATTAGGGTGTGAGAAGATGCACTAATTTATCACATGGATGACGTCATCGGTGATGTCATCAGTGATATCATTTGAGATGTCATCAGTGATGTCACTGACCATGTCATGAGTGATGTAATATGTGACGTCATCAGCAGTGCATTGCGGGGACACGAGTTATAGATAGCTGAACTAACTATAACAGGGGATTTTCTAGGGTTTTGTACGAGGGAAATGTCCAGCGAACTATAACGCCCCTGAAACCTATGGTTTTTTCAGTGAATTTCTAAGGTTTTTTAAATGCTAATTCCTAACTATAACGTGCCTGAAACCAATGTTTTTTTCAGTGAATTTGAAAGGTTTTTTAAATGCCAATTCCTAACTATAACGTGCATGAAACCTATGGTTTTTTCAGTGAATATATATATATATATATATTATCTACTGGCGGTCGCCAGTAGATAGTTATAGTTAGGACCGTGTTTCCATAGGAAATCCGCAACATTCTATTTAGAATAACTTTGGCGCCGGTTGACGAATCCTCGCGAACTTTTCAAAATAGGTGGGGCGCTCCACTGCACTCCTACCCTGAAAGTCTCGGGGGGATTCGTCAAGCGGGGGCTGAGAAAAAAGGGGGGTCCCAAAACGCGTTTTCCCCATGCAATTTTCCATAGGGACCTTTAGTCCAAGGTACAGCCCGAACGGCTGAACAGAATTACTTGAAATTTGGCAGAGAGGTAGTCCTCAGCTCAGGGAAGTGCCTTTTGCAGGTCTGGTGTCAATCTGTTCAGTAGTTCCTGAGAAAATGAAAAGTAAAATCATATATATATGTGGGCGGAGCCTAACCACACATCTCATCCTGAGATCTGATTGGCTGTCAGCACTTCATCCAAGAAGTGTTGGCAGCCATCTTGGGACCAATATACATGATAGCACCTCATTAAAAAGCATTGCAGTTAATAGAAGGTTTTAAGACTTTAGTTACATTATAAATCATTTGTTGATGGTACCATACTCATTTTAGGAATTGTGGTGTGTTCTAAGGTGATTTTACCATGTGAAAAAGCCTTCTGCTGTGATATCATGATTGAGAGAAAAATATTTTCTCATGCTTTTCCCACAGAGGTTTGGAAGGTGATCTGTAAACTAAACTGAGAGCTTATTTTCTGTAAATTCACATTATCTTTCTCAGTCATGTGAGAATGAATTCTGTCATTCTCAGTAAAACATGTACATCCAACAAGGGCAGAGACTATCAGTTGATTCCTTTGTGTTCTACTGCAGCTTCCCAGAGTGTTCCAAAGAACAACTAGAACGCTAACAGTCCTACTTATGATAAACGTATGGCACACCTGAAGCCATCTTGCTTGGATTAAAGTGGTAACTCTTAAATCATTTAATTTAAAAAGGAACAAAATGAGGGGTTCATTTTTCCATAAAAAGTATGATTAGTGCTGCAGAAAGAAAAATTAGGGCACATTTTGAGTGACTTCTCAAATCCTCTTCTATTTCATTAAAAAATTCTGACATGCAGACTGAAACATGCACTTTCAATACCAGCAGCAGTTTTCCCTGGTGAGCAGTAGCTTTACTACAGTGATCTAATGAGCAAAAAGAGTGCTAACATTCTGAATTTATGGCAAATAAGTGACACATCTGAATGCCTTCTTGATGGAATCAAAGTAAAAAACTGAAAGCATTTCCTACTGAGGAGACTGCAGTACATGAGGAAATTAGGAAACTTCATAACAAATAAATCTCCCAAGATGGCCACCGGAGACAAAAGAGCCCAAATGTAGCCCAAAATCACCCAGATGTAGCCCAAATATAGCCCAATGACAGAAGTGTGCAAAACACTTATTATTTTGTGTTTTTGCAGTGTTATATAGTGCAGACTTGTCAGGTATTGGAGTGCATTACATGAGCATTGGTTACATCACACAAGAACAAATTAATTTTGGTTGTAGACATGGGGAGACTAAGTGATTTGACCAGAATCACAGAATGTCGAGCTGAAGCAGAAACTCCAACCTGGTTCCCCAGTTGCAGAGTCTGCAGTTCTGGAAGTAATACCACATCCTCTCCCCTAAGTGCAACATTTAATCAAGTGGTCAACTGGATAATAAAACATAAAGATAACAAATAATTTAATAGTGCTTTGTCGCTATTTGAAAACTCAGAAAATATGTCCTTATTTTAGTCTTTTAGAGCACTAACCATAATTTTGATGCCAATAAGACCCTCTCATATATGTAACTTCTAAAGGAAATGCTCTAGGTATTATAGTTTTGATTACATCAAGATGACGTCAGGCGTTCCACACTTTTGTAATAAATATAGAATGTTAGCAATCTAGTTGTTCATTAGGATACTGTTGAGAGGCAGAGGCCAGGGGCACGGACTCTGAAAATTGAAGGCAGGTAGGAGGGTGCAAAGGCAACAATTTAACCACACTGAGCAGGCAGGACGGGCCGTGGCAGCACAACAGACTATGGAGGGCAGTGGAAAAGGGGGCAGGGGCAACAATCCAACAATACAGGACTTGCAAGAGAGGCTGTGGTAATGTAATAGACCATTGTGGGCAGAAGGAAGAGGCAATGATAGTACAACCATACATGCCATCAGACCCGATTCAGCCAGGAAACGTCCAATGTTTTTAAGCTCAAATGGGCTTTATTTGATCTGTCTCCTGTCTACAATCTCCCCTTTTTCAATGTAACTCAAAGGGGAAAATGAATACCCCAGTTTTTTTTCAAAATCTCCCTCTTACCAAGTTCAAAATGTTCGCAAGTATGGTACATTGGATCATGGAAGGAAATGGGGTAGGGACATGGACTTGGATAACAGAGGACAGGAGGGACATGGAGAGGTGCACCAAACTGACACTGCAGGGCAGGCATCAGGGTTTGCAGCAGCACAATACACCACAAAGGGCATGCGGGACGGGAGTGCAGCACAACAATCCATAGAAAGCAAAAGGGAGGGGACAGGACCATGCACATGGACAACAGAGGGGCAAGAGGCAATCGTAGCTAGCTGACCATAATGGACAGACAGGAGAGAAAGCTGCAGCACAACAGACCATACAGGGCAGGAGGGACGGGTCAGGGGCATTACAATGGAACAGACAAGCCAGGAGGGAGGGAGTAGGGGTCTGCACATGTAAACAGAGGGCTGGGGGCAAGGGGGCAGGGCAGGAGCAGCAAGATAGCCATGGAGGTCAGGCAGGAGGGGCACTAGAAGCAAGACACACCATGAAGAGCAACAGTGAGACTGTGATGGCATACACACAGACCATGGAGGGAAGGTGGGAGGGGGTCAGGGGCAGCTAACTGACCACACAGGGAAGGTGGGAGGGGCCATGGCAGCACAGAAGACCATGCATGGCAAGTGGGAGGGTTAGTGGCAGCACAATGGCTATGATGGGTAAGAAGGAGGGTGCAGGGGCATGCACAAAGGACGATGGAGGATAGAAGGGAGGGTCAGGACCTGTGCATCAGTGATGTCATTTGAGATGTCATCAGTGATGTCATGAGTGATGTCACTGACCATGTCATGATTGATGTAATATGTGACGTCATCAGCAGTGCATTGCGGGCGCGCGAGTTATAGTTAGCTGAACTAACTATAACGGGGGAATTTCAATGGTTTTGTACAAGTGAAAAGTCCAGCTAACTATAACACCCCTGAAACCTATGGTTTTTTCAGTGAATTTCTGAGGTTTTTTAAATGCTAATTCCTAACTATAACGTGCCTGAAACCTATGGTTTTTTCTGTGATATATATATATATATATATATATATATATATATATATATATATATATATATATATATATATATATATATATATATAGATACCAATCCCGATAAACGTGTAGAGGCTGTCAGTGTAGGGCGGTCCTCGCACAGGGTATCGGCACCCTGAATTATAAGTACCCAGTTCTCCAAACATGCAAAAGAACGCCAGGACACCTTGGAATTGCAGTGAAATAATACTGACTGCACCAGCAACGCGTTTCAGCTTTCGCCTTGGTCACGCTGTGGCTAACGCAGAAACAGCATCTTTTTTATTTTGATTTAGTGCAATAAACATAATAAAAGGACAAGTGTTTTAAAACTAGTACTTTTGCAGTTCTGTGGTGGCCATCTTAAAGCTGTAATGATTAACAGATAGTACTTGCAAACATGGAGATATTCTTACTTAAATAGTAAAGCATAATGTAGGAAACCAACTACAAATCATGCCCAAGTGGGCCAAATAAATCAGCAGAAAATAAAGCTGACATTATATTGAAAATCACTGAATTAGATTGTCATAAGAGAATTAAAGTAAAAGGGTCAATGCAAAGTTAGCAATTCCCTATTCTTATTAAACCGGCCCTCATTACAATTACAGTTGATTGCATTAATATGTGTATTTATTAAGTAACTATGAAGACCGATTGAAATTAACGCCCAAGTGGGCTAATTATAATCAACAACCTAATTGAATGTTGTGTTCCCTTGTGCTTTCCTCCAACATGATTGGCCTGATATGAAATATACCCCACCTGAAAATGTACAAAAGAAAATGATTTTTGTAGTGAAAAAACTTTTGAATTGCATAAAAAGACTGTTTGTTACAAAGCAGAATACTACAACCTTCATCACAATACTTTTCAGAATTTCATTTACCAAGATATATACACTATATACATCACATTTGAGTCTAATTTCAAAAGATACACCTGGAGTTCAAAACACAATTACTGCCGTAAATGTACCACTAATTCCTCACTTGAATGTAATCCCAAAGGGGACGTGGTCTCCAAATCAATGATGTATCTTGATTCTAGTTGGCGTAATGTTAGCTGTCAACCACCCCCCTTATACCACTAGGGACTGCGTCAATTACTGCCATTCTCAATAATTCCTCGTTTTGAAAATGATATTCAAAAAAGTGTCTGGCCACTGGATACTGCCTGTTGTTATGTCGTATGGCTCTGACATGTTCCAACACTCTTTTCTTTGCACAGTGAATAGTGCTGCCGATATAGACCCTATTGCAGGGGCAAATAAGTGCATAAATGCAATGTGTGGTGTTACAAGTCAAAGCTTTCTTAATTCTGAATTCTCTACCACTGTTAGCGAGAACAAGTGTCTTACAGTCAAAGCTATTTCTGCATGCTTTACATTTTTTACAGCAACGAAAGCCAGGACAATTAGTGCATAGCTTTACATCCTTGCTAGTTACATAATTGGAACATATCTCATCACGAAGTGATTTGCTTCTCTGAAATGTAATTTGCGGGCAACTGCTTAGATGTTTATGAAGGTTGTTGTCAGTTAGTAAAACATGCCAATTCTTTTTTAGTATTTGGCGAATATTTTGAGCTTGACCTGAGTACGTAGTGATGAATCTTAATGTTTCAGCCACTGGCTTGGATTTATTTGGATGTAAGAGCTCAGTCCGTGTCACCATTTCCACACGTTTGCAGGCCTCTGAGATAGTTTTTGTGTTATAACCTCTTTCTCTGAAGCGGCGGATCATAATAGCCTTTTCATCTTCATACAGGCTCAGTTATGTTTTGCCCATAACAATTCACCATACGGAATACTATATACTAGTTTCCGTGGGTGAGCACTCGCGGCATTCAAAATGCTATTACCTGCAGTTGTTTTTTGAAAGAGTTTGGTTTCGATGGAGTTGTTTACGATCTGAACCTTCACATCCAGAAACTCAATCTCTGTTGTACTTATATTTTCCGTTAAAGCAATGTTGAACTGATTATCATTTAGCCTACGGATGAACCTTTTGGCTGACTCGATGTCACCCCTCCATATGATGAAAATATCATCAATGAATCTGAGCCACAGGGCACAGCGAACAAAATCTGGGATAGATGACACAACCTGCTCCTCCCACCAGCCCATCACCAAATTGGCATAACTGGGGGCGAAGCAGGTTGCCATCGCTGTGCCCTGTGCCTGTCGGTAGACCACATCATCAAATATAAAAAAGTTGTTAGTTAAAAAAAATTTCATCATGGCCAGAATCATCTCCGAGTGTGACCATAAGGAGATTGAACGGGTCTTAAGATAGTGTCTAACGGCTTGTAGACCAAAGTCATGATTGATGCAAGTATATAGATTGCATACATCCAGGGTCACCAGAATGAAATTAGGCTCCCAGTGAATGCCATCGATAATGGTCAAAAAGTGAGTAGTATCCCTCAGATAGGCTGGTAGACTGACCACAAATGGTCTTAAATAGTGGTCAATAAAATGGGAAGTGTTTTCTAGTAGGGAACCAATTGAGGAGACGATAGGTCTACCTGGAGGATTCACTGGATCCTTATGTAGTTTTGGCAGTAAATAGAGTATGGGGGTATGTGGAAATTGGCATCTCAGGTAATTGTATTCTTCCCATTCCAATAAACCACGTTCCCTCCAATCTACAAGCAGGTTTCCATATTCTAAATTTGATTTAGATATCACATTTTTGTCCGAAACATTGTAGCAGATCTCATTGGTTAACTGTCTGTAACCTTCCAGTAAATATGCTTGTTTATCCAATACCACAACATTGCCTCCTTTATCAGACTGCCGTATTGTTATAGTTCTATCTTGTTTCAAATCCTCTAATGCCTTGATTTGTTGCTCACTCAAGTTTTTTTTTAAAGTAAGGAAGCTTGTTATATCGTATCTTTTTTAAAACGGCTAACACCCCTATTTCAAAAACATCAATGGCATCACATTCAATTTGTGGTAAAAAGACCGACTTAGGTTTAAAACCACTCCCTGGATTATCATTTATGTCAATCTCCAATTCTTGAGCAATATGAGATATATCAACATGCACATTCTGTTCCTGTTGGGAAGTCAAAATGTTTAACAGTTCAACATCAGCTACATTCAAGTTACTGAAACCATCTGTGTCAGTGTCTGGCTCTCTAGACATACACTTAGTATCAAACCATTTTTTTAGTTTAAGTTTACGTGAGAAATAAAACAATTCTATTCTAGTTTGGGCAAAATTTCAATTCCAAGTAGAACAAAAAGACAAACCTAGTCCCAGAAGACGACTTTCTTCCACCGACAATATCCGTGATGAAAGATTCACTACAGTCATTTGGTTGCCTGCTTGCCCCTTGTTGTCATTCCCACTGGGGTTGTTGAGTCTTGTCTTCCTGCGTTGTTTGGCCTTCTTGTTCCTCTGGTTCTTCTTCTGCCTCCTCGTCCTCTCCCTCTCGGTACACTTGGTTCGTAATTCTGTTCTGTCCTTCCCTGGTTCATCATTTGAAATTGTACTAAAAAAATTGGTTTCTTCTGTTGAGTTTGATTCAGAACTGCCGCTGGTGCATCTGATAGACTACCGTCCGAAATGTCACTTTCTGTGATATCCGTACTTCTAGCTAGCACTCTGGGAACGCTTGTTATATTCCCTTCTTTATCAAATAGATGATCATATTTTCTATGAAAGGTTAGGGTCCGTCCTGCTTGATAGTCCTTGTAATCCCTCAGGAATTTACGCTGTTTTTTCGCTGTAATCTCTGCTTCCAATTTATCCATTTTGGTTGTTAGATTTTTCATGAAAGCATCAATTGCCTCCTGAGTTGTTAATGTAGCTAGTTGCGAAAGTAATGAATCTATTTCTTCCAACAACTTGCTACGGTCTTTTAATGCATATTTAACCAAAATGCGTAGCATAGTTAATGAGCAGGCATTCGAATTACTGGACCACTCCTCCAACATTTCTGGGTCAGGGTCTTCATACGTAGGTATTGTAAAAATGCGCAAGCCTTGAGGTACCCGTGATACTTCTATTTATCTCTGGAGTGATTCCGCCTCCCACCATTTGGCAAGTTCCTTGCGATGCAGTTTTTCCAATTGATCAAATAATGCCTGTATTTTGATCTCTTCCGTTATTGTGATGCGTGTATTCGAATTATTTACCACTCCGTCTGAAGTTGTAAAAAACAATTTATCCGCTGTATTTTTTCGTTTAGCCTCCAAAGCTGCAGCCATCCTTAAGATCTAAGAATGATTCTCCCGCAAATTATACATGACGTAATATTGATGTTTATTTTTTGTTTATTTTTTGTGAAGGAGAGGAGGCACTTGTCACTATGCACGCTAATACTGCAGTTGTGTGTTGCGAGTGTTCATACAAGCGTTTTTTCATAAAACACCACCTTTCTTTTCCTTTGTGCAGGGCAACGTGTAGAGAGAGATATTAAATATACTCTTCGTTCTTACTTCTGCAGATGCAAGCATACAATTTGCATTTCAAGTTGGAGTTTGAACACTGCGTGTCTTCTCCTTACGTGCAAGACACCGTTTTAAAAGTCCTCCTTCAATCCGATAGCGTATATAATTTGTGAGAGAGAGTTTCCCGATTTCTTAAATGCAATCCCAATGCCGTCGCGAGGGTGATTAAATCCTCATTTACTCGGCGGCTCCCTGCGTTGGTAGACACATTGGGGGACGGTTACGGTAAGGCGAAGACCCGGGATGGAATCACTTCCAACAACAACAACACAACACCGCAGCAAGCCACAGGCGCGTGTCGGGGAATCAGTTCGTAAAGCACCACTGAGTCCCCCCTCACCTTACCGTCCACCAGAGGGTATTCTTCGTGTACTGGTCGGCATCCGTCATTTCTATTGTAATACGGCGGTTTCACAATGTCTTCTGGAATCGTTTTCCACCACGGTTCCTGATACCAGTCACGTAGTCTAGCAACGGTCAGCCTCTGAACCTTGCAAACACAGATACCAATCCCGATAAACGTGTAGAGGCTGTCAATGTCGGGCGGTCCTCACACAGGGTATCGGCACCCTGAATTATAAGTGCCCAGTTCTTCAAACATGCAAAAGAACGCCAGGACACCTTGGAATTGCAGTGAAATAATACTGACTGCACCAGCAACGCGTTTCAGCTTTCGCCTTGGTCACGCTGTGGCTAACGCAGAAACAGCATCTTTTTTATTTTGATTTAGTGCAATAAACATAATAAAAGGACAAGTGTTTTAAAACTAGTACTTTTGCAGTTCTGTGGTGGCCATCTTAAAGCTGTAATGATTAACAGATAGTACTTGCAAACATGGAGATATTCTTACTTAAATAGTAAAGCATAATGTAGGAAACCAACTACAAATCATGCCCAAGTGGGCCAAATAAATCAGCAGAAAATAAAGCTTACATTCTATTGAAAATCACTGAATTAGATTGTCATAAGAGAATTAAAGTAAAAGGGTCAATGCAAAGTTAGCAATTCCCTATTCTTATTAAACCGGCCCTCATTACAATTACAGTTGATTGCATTAATATGTGTATTTATTAAGTAACTATGAAGATTGCACTAAATCAAAATAAAAAAGATGCTGTTTCTGCGTTAGCCACAGCGTGACCAAGGCGAAAGCTGAAACGCGTTGCTGGTGCAGTCAGTATTATTTCACTGCAATTCCAAGGTGTCCTGGCGTTCTTTTGCATGTTTGGAGAACTGGGTACTTATAATTCAGGGTGCCGATACCCTGTGCGAGGACCGCCCTACATTGACAGCCTCTACACGTTTATCGGGATTGGTATCTGTGTTTGCAAGGTTCAGAGGCTGACCGTTGCTAGACTACGTGACTGGTATCAGGAACCGTGGTGGAAAACGGTTCCCGAAGACATTCTGAAACCGCCGTATTACAATAGAAACAACGGATGCCGACCAGTACACGAAGAATAACCTTCGGTGGACGGTAAGGTGAGGGGGGACTCCGTGGTACTTTACGAACTGACTCCCCGACACGCGCCTGTGGCTTGCTGCGGTGTTGTGTTGTTGTTGTTGGAAGTGATTCCATCCCGGGTCTTCGCCTTACCGTAACCGTCCCCCAATGTGTCTACCAACGCAGGGAACCGCCGAGTAAATGAGGATTTAATCACCCTCGCGACGGCATTGGAATTGCATTTAAGAAATCGGGAAACTCTCTCTCACAAATTATATACGCTATCGGATTGAAGGAGGACTTTTAAAACGGTGTCTTGTACGTAAGGAGAAGACACGCAGTGTTCAAACTCCAACTTGAAATGCAAATTGTATGCTTGCATCTGCAGAAGTAAGAACGAAGAGTATATTTAATATCTCTCTCTACACGTTGCCCTGCACAAAGGAAAAGAAAGGTGGTGATTTATGAAAAAACGCTTGTATGAACACTCGCAACACACAACTGCAGTATTAGCGTGCATAGTGACAAGTGCCTCCTCTCCTTCACAAAAAATAAACAAAAAATAAACATCAATATTACGTCAAGTATAATTTGCGGGAGAATCATTCTTAGATCTTAAGGATGGCTGCAGCTTTGGAGGCTAAATGAAAAAATACAGCGGATAAATTGTTTTTTACAACTTCAGACGGAGTGGTAAATAATTCGAATACACGCATCACAATAACGGAAGAGATCAAAATACAGGCATTATTTGATCAATTGGAAAAACTGCATCGCAAGGAACTTGTCAAATGGTGGGAGGCGGAATCACTCCAGAGATACATAGAAGTATCACGGGTACCTCGAGGCTTGCGCATTTTTACAATACCTACGTATGAAGACCCTGACCCAGAAATGTTGGAGGAGTGGTCCAGTAATTCGAATGCCTGCTCATTAACTATGCTACACATTTTGGTTAAATATGCATTAAAAGACAGTAGCAAGTTGTTGGAAGAAATAGATTCATTACTTTCGACACTAGCTACATTAACAACTCAGGAGGCAATTGATGCTTTCATGAAAAATCTAACAACCAAAATGGATAAATTGGAAGCAGAGATTACAGCGAAAAAACTGCGTAAATTCCTGAGGGATTACAAGGACTATCAAGCAGGTCGGACCCTAACCTTTCATAGAAAATATGATCATCTATTTGATAAAGAAGGGAATATAACAAGCGTTCCCAGAGTGCTAGCTAGAAGTACGGATATCACAGAAAGTGACATTTCGGACGGTAGTCTATCAGATGCACCAGCGGCAGTTCTGAATCAAACTCAACAGAAGAAACCGAATTTTTTAGAACAATTTCAAATGATGAACCAGGGAAGGACAGAACAGAATTACGAACCAAGTGTACCGAGAGGACGAGGAGGCAGAGGAAGAACCAGAGGAACAAGAAGGCCAAACAACGCAGGAAGACAAGACTCAACAACCCCAGTGGGAATGACAACAAGGGGCAAGCAGGCAACCAAATGACTGTAGTGAATCTTTCATCACGGATATTGTCGGTGGAAGAAAGTCGTCTTCTGGGACTAGGTTTGTCTTTTTGTCCTACTTGGAATTTAAATTTTGCCCAAACTAGAATAGACTTGTTTTATTTCTCACGTAAACTTAAACTAAAAAAATGGTTTGATACAAAGTGTATGTCTAGAGAGCCAGACACTGACACAGATGGTTTCAGTAACTTGAATGTAGCTGATGTTGAACTGTTAAACATTTTGACTTCCCAACAGGAACAGAATGTGCATGTTGATATATCTCATATTGCTCAAGAGTTGGAGATTGACATAAATGATAATCCAGGGAGTGGTTTTAAACCTAAATCGGTCTTTTTACCACAAATTGAATGTGATGCCATTGATGTTTTTGAAAGAGGGGTGTTAGCCGATTTAAAAAAAATACAATATAACAAGCTTCCTTACTTTCAAAAGAACTTGAGTGAGCAACAAATCAAGGCATTAGAGGATTTGAAACAAGATAGAACTATAACAATACGGCAGTCTGATAAAGGAGGGAATGTTGTGGTATTGGATAAACAAGCATATTTACTGGAAGGTTACAGACAGTTAACCAATGAGATCTGCTACAATGTTTCGGACAAAAACGCGATATCTAAATCAAATTTAGAATATGGAAACCTGCTTGTAGATTGGAGGGAACGTGGTTTATTGGAATGGGAAGAATACAATTACCTGAGATGCCAATTTCCACGTACCCCCATACTCTATTTACTGCCGAAACTACATAAGGATCCAGTGAATCTTCCAGGTAGACCTATTGTCTCCTCAATTGGTTCCCTACTAGAAAACATTTCCCGTTTTATTGACCACTATTTAAGACCATTTGTGGTCAGTCTACCAGCCTATCTGAGGGATACTACTCACTTTTTGACCATTATCGATGGCATTCACTGGGAGCCTAATTTCATTCTGGTGACCCTGGATGTATGCAATCTATATACTTGCATCAATCATGACTTTGGTCTACAAGCCGTTAGACACTATCTTAAGACCCGTTCAAGCTCCTTATGGTCACACTCGGAGATGATTCTGGCCATGATCAAATTTTGTTTAACAAACAACTTTTTTATGTTTGATGATGTGGTCTACCGACAGGCACAGGGCACAGCGATGGGAACCTGCTTCGCCCCCAGGTATGCCAATTTGGTGATGGGCTGGTGGGAGGAGCAGGTTGTGTCATCTATCCCAGATTTTGATCGCTGTGCCCTGTGGCTCAGATTCATTGATGATATTTTCATCATATGGAGGGGTGACATCGAGTCAGCCAAAAGGTTCATCCGTAGGCTAAATGATAATCAGTTCAACATTGCTTTAACGGAAAATATAAGTACAACAGAGATTGAGTTTCTGGATGTGAAGGTTCAGATCGTAAACAACTCCATCGAAACCAAACTCTTTCGAAAAACAACTGCAGGTAATAGCATTTTGAATGCCGCGAGTGCTCACCCACGGAAACTAGTATATAGTATTCCGTATGGTGAATTGTTACGGGCAAAACATAACTGCAGCTCGCTGAGCCTGTATGAAGATGAAAAGGCTATTATGATCCGCCGCTTCAGAGAAAGAGGTTATAACACAAAAACTATCTCAGAGGCCTGCAAACGTGTGGAAATGGTGACACGGACTGAGCTCTTACATCCAAATAAATCCAAGCCAGTGGCTGAAACATTAAGATTCATCACTACGTACTCAGGTCAAGCTCAAAATATTCGCCAAATACTAAAAAAGAATTGGCATGTTTTCCTAACTGACAACAACCTTCATAAACATCTAAGCATTTGCCCGCAAATTACATTTCAGAGAAGCAAATCACTTCATGATGAGATATGTTCCAACTATGTAACTAGCAAGGATTTAAAGCTATGCACTAATTGTCCTGGCTTTCGTTGCTGTAAAAAAAATGTAAAGCATGCAGAAATAGCTTTGACTGTAAGACACTTGTTCTCGCTAACAGTGGTAGAGAATTCAGAATTAGGAAAGCTTTGACTTGTAACACCACACATTGCATTTATGCACTTATTTGCCCCTGCAATAGGGTCTATATAGGCAGCACTATTCACTGTGCAAAGAAAAGAGTGTTGGAACATGTCAGAGCCATACGACATAACAACAGGCAGTATCCAGTGGCCAGACACTTTTTTAAATATCATTTTCAAAACAAGGAATTATTGAGAATGGCAGTAATTGATGCAGTCCCTAGTGGTATAAGGGGGGTAATAGACAGCTAACATTACGCCAACTAGAATCAAGATACATCATTGATTTGGAGACCATGTCCCCTTTGGGATTAGATTCAAGTGAGGAATTAGTGGTACATTTACGGCAGTAATTGTGTTTTGAACTCCAGGTGTATCTTTTGAAATTAGACTCAAATGTGATGTATATAGTGTATATATCTTGGTAAATGAAATTCTGAAAAGTATTGTGATGAAGGTTGTAGTATTCTGCTTTGTAACAAACAGTCTTTTTATGCAATTCAAAAGTTTTTTCACTACAAAAATAATTTTCTTTTGTACATTTTCAGGTGGGGTATATTTCATATCAGGCCAATCATGTTGGAGGAAAGCACAAGGGAACACAACGTTCAATTAGGTTGTTTATTATAATTAGCCCACTTGGGCGTTAATTTCAATCGGTCTTCATAGTTACTTAATAAATACACATATTAATGCAATCAACTGTAATTGTAATGAGGGCCGGTTTAATAAGAATAGGGAATTGCTAACTTTGCATTGACCCTTTTACTTTAATTCTCTTATGACAATCTAATTCAGTGATTTTCAATATAATGTAAGCTTTATTTTCTGCAGATTTATTTGGCCCACTTGGGCATGAGTTGTAGTTGGTTTCCTACATTATGCTTTACTATTTAAGTAAGAATATCTCCATGTTTGCAAGTACTATCTGTTAATCATTACAGCTTTAAGATGGCCACCACAGAACTGCAAATGTACTAGTTTTAAAACACTTGTCCTTTTATTATGTTTATTGCACTAAATCAAAATAAAAAAGATGCTGTTTCTGCGTTAGCCACAGCGTGACCAAGGCGAAAGCTGAAACGCGTTGCTGGTGCAGTCAGTATTATTTCACTGCAATTCCAAGGTGTCCTGGCGTTCTTTTACCTCGTCAGTCAGTAGGTAGTTATAGTATAATAAAAACTACTCACTTACATCCTGGGTCAGTGTTCGTCTGTTCCTGTTCTCCCCGTGACTGTTGGTGTGCAGGAGCATTCTTGGCGAAATTCTTCGTTAAATATATATATATATATATATATATATATATATATATATATATGTATAAATATATGTATATATAAATTTTACCTACTGACGTCGTCAGTAGGTAGTTATAGTTACATATTTTGATTTGCTAATAACTTTGGCGTCGTTTGACGAATGTTTGTGAAATTCTCCAAAAAAATGTCTATCAGATCAACTGCTATCCTGAAAGTTTGGGGGTGATTTGTCAAGCGGGGGCTGAGAAAAAAGGGGGGTCCCAAAACACGTTTTCTCCATGTTAATTTCCATAGGCCATTTTGAGGCGGGCTACAGCCCGAACTGATGAACGGAATTACCCCAAATTTGGCAAAAAGGTAGAGCTTGTTTCAGAAAGCGACCTTTTTTTTAATGGTGTAAATCCGTTCAGTAGTTGCTGAGAAATAAAAAAAATAAAAGTTTTGATATCTAGGACTGGGGTGGAGTCGCAAACCCTCCCTACCACGAGCTTCATTCTAATTGGCTGCCCAGACCACAAGCTTTATTCTAATTGGCTGTCAACACTCCAAACCAGAGGCTGTCATTGGTGGAGGAACATGGCGGCGGGCTGACGCCGGCTGCAGGAGCGCTGTCCCGGACCGCGTGAAGCATAACGATGCGGTGAGAGTACGGAGCTTTTCACATTAAAAAATTAAGCAGAACTATGTGCTTACTTTGGTTTCTTTTTTCTTTCTCCGGAAAACTTCCGCGACGCTTCTAACTTTTCCCTGGTTGTTTCGCCGCTGAGCTTGGAGCCTGGAGACCGGAGATCGGAGGATCAAGGAGGAGCTGTCGATGGGCGTTGAGATCCGGCCGTTGCCAGCGAAAGAGGACTGGTTTGGAGCAAGCCCAGGAGCCGGTGTCTGTAGCAGACGAGGGGCAAGGCTCTGGGGTAGAGCTCGCGCAGCTGTGAGAAGGATTGATTTTCGGTTTCGGTCCGGCGCTGTAAGCTGTTTCGAACCTAGCGCTGGATTGGAGCCGGGATTACAGACAACAGAATCAAGGTCGGTGTGGAGGGGGGAGGAGATAGCCGTCTTCAGAGAGGGGAGAGGAGACTGCCGAGGAGGTAAAATTTTTGTGTCTGATGTGTCTAATAGGCCCAGGAGGAGGTCTGGAGGGGTGAGAGAGAGAAATCAGGGAGGTAGAGGAATGGACTTGTTGACAGATCAGTCCCAATTGATCTCCCCCAAAGAGCATTTCGTGGAGCATATACCGTACTTGGGAGGGACAGCGGATGAGGTTGGGGAAGGAGGCTGCATAGGCAATATACAGAAACAGCCACCTCTCCCCGAGTAGCTCCATTGGAAGCAAGAAATAGATACTCACTTCGTTCTCAACCTGAGAACGACTTGTTAAACCCCCACTCGGGGAGACCTATCCCTATCCCTATTATTCCTCGTCAGAAAAAGAGTCAAAAGAGTGAAAAGAGCAAGACAGGCGAGGTAAAGAGATCGAAAGTCTGTCCGAGTACAGTTAAGCCCACCCCGTCGCTTAAATCGTATTTCAGGATAATGGAAAAAATGACGGCTTTGAAGACCCATGTAAACACCAATTCCAACACCAATCCCAACACTGCTGCTTGTAGAAGTAAGGTGGCTAAGACAGGCAACCAGACTCTCCCTCCCATAACTCAGCCCCTAACTCAGCCCCCGGGTATTCAGGTCACCCAGCTAAATAGATATTCCCCACTGCTCTCGGACCCAGAGACAGACCTCGGTGCAACAGAAATAGAGTCTCCGTCCGCAGCAGTAGAGGGTTCAAGTATAATGCTAGGGGCCAGCCTAGCCTCGGATATTCCATCATCATCTGTCCGAGAGACCAATGGTGCGGAAGAAGGAACCAGTCAATCCCAGCTCGAGCTGCTCCTTCAGTCCTTACGGGAAGATCTTCTCTCAAAACTATTGCCCAGATTTGAAATCTCGGAGGCTAATCAGAGAGAGATCAATGAGAAATGTTCTAACTTGGAGAGTAAATTAGATGATATCTGCTCTCGTACAGAGGCCTTGGAGGGGGAGGTTGCTGTTCTTACCCAAGCTTCCCAGGATCAAAAAAGGGACATATCGGAGTTAAGAGCTCAAAACAGGTCTCTACAGATGGATATGGAAAGATTGGAGATTCATGCCAGGCGGAACAACTTAAGATTCTTAAAAATTCCTGAGGGGGCGGAAAACGGTGATGTAAAGTCTCTAATATGTAGATTACTGAGAGAGGGAGTATTGAAAGATATGCCTGAGTTAGATATTGAGAGAGAAATACAGCGAGCACATAGAGACCCGTTTAGACAGCACCCAGATAGGAAAGCGCCTAGAAGGATATTGGTGAACTTTCAGACTTACGCAGTGAAGGAGCTGATATTGAGTAGGGCACTTACAGATACATCCTTGCAGTTAGAGTCCACCAAGTACCTTATACGCTCCGATGTAGGTAGAGTCACATCACAGAGACAGTGGGAACTGGGATCACGAATGGCCGATATAAGAAGTTTAGGAGGACAGGTAGCAATGAAATTTCCAGCGGCACTGAGGGTGGTTTGGAGAAATAAAACGTATAACTTCACTTCACCTCAGGAGGTAGATACGTTTTTGGCTGGTATGAAGAAGTCCCAGTGATAGCCTCTTTTTGGATGAATGTCGTGATGAATGGTGTGACTCCATTTGGGAAGAGAAAGGTAGGAAGGAGGAGAAGGGAAAGGAGAAGAAAAAAAAGGAAAAAAAAAAAAAGAAAAGAGGAGAAAAAAAAAATATATATCTAAATAAATAAAAAAGAGCACATATACACATGGGGGTTACAGAAAGCTGACGGAAAGCTTAATTATCGTTTAGTTATCTATCTCCCACTCTCACTTTGAATGTTTAGAGGTAGAGCACGCGTATGGGACTTGGGCTCCTAAACGGCGATATGATCGCCAAGGTTCACAAGGGAGGGTTCCTCAAGGGTGGGGGGAGGGGGCAAGGGGGGGGGGGTGGAAAAAAATAAAAAACATTCCTCATATAACCTCGGCTTACGGGAACAACTCCTCGGTAGTAAAAAGTTATGGGCTGTATATGACCCTTCTACCCAAGAATCTTATCCGACATGACGGATTTGGCTAGAAAAATATTAAAAATAGTAAATCTGAATGTAAATGGATATAGGGAAAGGAGGAAACTATTTAGGATCTGTGAATTTTTAAATAAATCAAAGGCAGACATATGCCTTCTAGAAGAAACCCATCTGGAGCAACAGGAATGTAGGATAGCATTTAGGGGACAAAGATGGATACAGGAACTTCTTTGTTCCAACCAGAGCGGAAATACTAGGGGAGTGGCAATTTTAGTACGAGCAAATAGTGGGATTAGGGTGGAGAAGTCTGAAACTGATTGCTCAGGTAGATGGCTGACCGCATCCTTTGCGGTAGATAGGTCACGATTCACTTGCGCAGTATATTACGGTCCCAATTCTGATTCTCCAGGGGCTCTATCTAGCTTAAAAATGAGTCTTTTGAATTACGAAACACCTGTTATCTTAGGAGGGGATTTTAACCTGATCCTCAATGAAGATCTGGATCGTACCTCAAGAGTTAAATTCACCCCCCCACGTAAAACACAAACAGAGCTTAAAAATATTATGAAGGATTTGAATTTACATGATATTTGGAGGGTCAGAAATGGCAGCAGTAGAGAGTACTCGTTCTATAGTCATAGATATAGACATCACTCTAGAATAGATTTCTTTTTGTTAGATCAAACATTAATATCGGGGGTCGTCACCGTATCCTATATTCCTGCCATACTTTCAGACCATTCCATGGTTGAGCTAAAGGTTAAGCTTGGGCAAGAAGACCAAGTGAGGAGGTGGACCTTAGACAGGTCAATACTTTCAAAAGAGGAAATGAGAATGGAGTTGGTGGCCGAAGTCGCTGAGTTTTTTAAGGCAAATAGTGGTACTGCAACAGATCAATTGGTCTGGGAAACCTTTAAGGCGTGGTTGAGAGGGTATTTAACCTCCTTTATGATTAGGAGAAATAAGCTACGAAGAAGAGAGGAAGAAGATCACCTCACAAAAATTAAACTAAAAGAACAACAGCTGCAGAAGGCTTCACTAGACCTCCAGCCTAATCTAGCCACTATACAGAATGAATTTGATGCTCTGAAAGCTGAATATCAGGCTAGGATGGACAAAATAGTTAAAGACAGATGGGACGCTAGCAACTTACAAAACTTTTCGTATGGGGAGAAATGTGGCCGATTACTCGCCTGGAAGGCTAGATCAGATCGGGCTAGGAATGTGATTAAGGGGTTAACCATAGGTGACACTGGGGCCATCTCCCATGACAATGATATAATCTCCGGGGAGGCAAAACGGTTTATGCAGGACCTATATACTGAAGAGAGCGGCTCCCCAATACACGATGCCGAGCAGTGGTTAAATCAGCTCGAACTACCACAACTATCAGAGGCTGACAGAAGATATCTGAGCTCTGAAATACAAGAGGGCGAAGTCTGTACTCAGATTAAAAAAATGAAAAAAGGGAAAGCAGCGGGTCCGGATGGACTCCCTGTAGAGATCTACCATCTGGGATTGGATAAGGTTGCCCCGATCCTCACTACACTGTTTAATAAGATACTGATATCGGGTGAGGCAATTCCACAAACCTGGTCAGAGGCAACAGTCACGCTGATCTTAAAACCCGATAAGGACCCTGCAAGGGTTGAGTCATATAGGCCAATCTCATTATTGAACGTAGACTATAAGATTTTTGCAGGGGTCCTGGCGGCTAGAATGGCTAAAGTTATAAAATCTATAGTACATGGAGACCAGAGAGGTTTTATCCCCGGTAGGCAGCTAAACGAACTAACATTTCAGGCCATCGCTGCTATAGATGTAGCTACAGATAAAAAATCTCCCCTGACTATTGTGGCAATCGATGCTGCCAAGGCCTTTGACCAAGTGAATTGGTCATACTTATGGTTGGCTCTGTCCAGGTTTGGAATCCCGGAAAATTATGTAACAGCAGTTAGATCACTTTATCTTTCTCCCAGGGCAAAAATTCTGATAAATGGGTCACTTACGGATTGGGTTCATATTTTACGTGGAACAAGACAGGGGTGCCCCCTCTCTCCCCTGTTGTTCAATCTCTATATCGAGCCTTTTGCTTGTCAGCTGAGAGGCGACCAGGCAATTAAACCTTTCAATATAGCAGACTATACGTTAAAATTGGCCTTATATGCTGATGATCTTTTATTGTTCACATCTAATCCGGCAGAAGCCATTCCTAGGCTATTCGCTCAGGCAGAGTCTTTTGGGAAGATCTCGGGATATAAGATCAATAGGGAAAAGACCGAGATCATGCAATGGAATCAGGAGGTGGCAGCTCCTGATGTAAAACTCCGCATGAGATATCTTGGCATTCATTTAGCTCAAGATATTATGGAGATATCGAAAGTAAATCTTAGTAGAGTCCATAAGGAGGTGTGTAACCTTCTATTACGGTGGTCAGGCCTCCAGCTGAACATATTTGGGAGAGTAAATTTAATTAAAATGATTATACTACCCAAAATCACTTTCCTATTCAATTCCATTCCACTAATGTTTAACTCATCAGATTTAGCCAAACTAAAGGGGAAAATAGGCTCCTTCATTTGGAATACGAAGACTTCAAGAATTTCTTGGAAGAAAATGAGGAGAACCCTGAAAATGGGTGGGTTAGCTTTACCTGATTTACTTATATATTGCCACTCCTTTCATTTTAAAAACTTCAGACTCCTGGCTGATAAGATAGATGCCTCCTCTTTGGGCCTTCTGTTTCAGGCACTTCTCCATGGTATCCCACAAGGACAGGAATATTTTCTGTTCAAATTTGGAGATCCAAAATACTACAAGAGGGTGAGACTAAAAATTCAAAATACGGCTTTAAAAAATTGGATGTTCATTAGGAAAAGATTGGGCATCCCCTATTATGCCCCTAATGCCCCGATATGTGACTCACCAGGGACGCCGGACTGCCTTAAAGACACCCTTTCATCCCCACTTAAAACAGCAGGATTAGTATTCTGGAGGGATTTACAGAGAGATTCGGAGCTCCTGGATTGGAATTCTCTGTCGAGTTTGACCGGGGGAACACTTACCAGATTTAAATATTATCAGCTTTCGGGGTGGTGGGCCACCATTCCATGGAATATTAACATCCCAAACCCAAAGTCTGATCTGGTCAATAAAAAGGGCAGATGGCCAAAAGAACTTTCTTACTGGTATTGGGCCTTGATAGAGGTGGAGGATGTAACCGAGCCTGAACTCCAAAAGCTGTGGGGCAATGTTATTGGTACAGGCGTTAATCTGCGAGATCTGTGGGTGGACTCTTTTGCAATGCTTTATACGGTGGTTAAGTCTGCCCCCTTAAAAAGAAATCACCTTTTTACATTGTATAGAGTATACATCTCACCTAAAAAATTAGTCAAAATAACTAGTTTGGATTACTATTGCCCGAGATGTAAACTGTTAGCCGCAGACGATTTGCACATGTTTGTAGAGTGCCCAATGTTAACAAATTACTGGCTTAAAGTACAAGGGTTCCTGGCTGAGGTTCTAGGCAGACAATTAGTAGTGACCACTAGGATGATCATGTTTGGAGTAACATCGCACGCTGAACAGAATGATCTGGCTTCTAAATTTATCTTTTATGTTATCATCCTAGCACGACGAGAAATATGTAAAGCCTGGAAGAGTGAAAATGCCCCAAACTTTGCAGACTGTCTGAAGTACCTTATATATATAAGTGAATTTGATATGGCCTGTGATAGTACCAGCCAAGATAAGATCTGGGCGGCCCTTGTGGCATGGCGGAACAGATGAGCATATTCCAATGATTTTCACCTGGGCACTGTTGGTTCTTTGCCTTCAAAACATTGGGTCAAATGGCCTGAATGGAATGGAGTGGAATAAGAAAACAGTTGCTACTAGAGGGGTATTTCCTTCCCATCTCTCCTCAGACCCCTAAACATCGAGATTGGAATAACGCGGGAAGAGGAGAGGGGGCGGGTTTCCCCATCTGGAATGCCCACCTTGGTATATGAGGAATAAAGAAGAAAAAAAAAGAAAAGAAAAAAAACACTCCAAACCAGGAAGTGTTGTCAGCCATCTTGTGACAAGGTAGAAGCGAGTCACCAGTAAACAGAGAAACAAAGATATAAAACAAGAGAAGGGGGCAGGGTAGAAATACCCTGACCCCCTAGGCCTGCTCAGGGGGTCCCAGAAGGACCCCCAGGGCCCAAAAAAGCATTTTTTTAAAACAACAAATTCGTTGCAATACGCTCTGGGGTCACAAATTCCACCGAAATTGTTTACAAAACAATGAAGAGCGTTTTATTTTAATGAGGCCCCTGGGTGGGCTCGGTCCCGGGGCATCACTTAAAAAATAATAGCAGGGGCCCGCTGGGGCCCCCGCAGCCCCAGGAACCACCACCTTCCCGAGGCTTCCCTCATGTTGGGAGGGGGGCGTGCTGACCTCCTCCTAGAGCCTGTGATGGCCCAGGGGACCTCCACCCCCCAGGGCCAGCTCCTGTAGTGTCCCGGGGTGCCCACCCCAGGACACTGCTGTTTGCTATAACAGGGTGGGAGCCGCACGGCTCCTGCCCTGTCATAGCAAACTTGCTTTGGATTTTGGAAGCGAGAGCAGGGAAATCTGCTCTCGCTTCCAAAATCCAAAGCTGATTGTTTTTCCACATGGGGAGCTGCATGTCAGCAGCTCCCCATGTGGAAAAGCAATGCCGGCTCCCGCAGGACGTGGTAAGCTGGCGGGACCATGGAGGCATTGGGGCTCCCCCCACGGTCCCCAGCAGTGAGGCCAGGCCCCGGGGAATGGGGTCCTCGGAGCCGGAATTGGCCACTGGAGGGGGGGCGATGTGGCCCTCTTCTCGTTAGTTTCTTGCGCTGCTCTCAGCTCGGCACTCGAGTACTTCTTAAGTCGTTCACACAGAGGGGTATATTCTGAAGGACACATCGCCGAGTTAAGGGCACTTTGTCGCAACCAAAATGGTGTTAAATTTAACGCACCATTCACAAGCTGGAGCAAACAGCCCATATCACCAGTTTACCAGCGATAGCAGGCTCAAAAAGCATTGTCACGGATGACCCCGGCAAATATTGCAAATGAGATGTAGAGTAGGCGTTCCCGTGCAAAGCTCCGCAAGCACATCACTTCGCAAGTTTCTCAACCACCAGCAAGATCATCGAAGAGAGTACAAAACAGGCGATAAGGTGTGTTAGTAGTTGGAAGTTTACACCTGCTCTGAGCTGGTGTAAAGTCATACTAGAACCTGCAACATGAAAGGGAGCCCAGCCCAGAGCCACACCTGAATGACAACAGATGCAGTGGAGCCAACAATCATATAGCTCGGACACCCAACACTGCTCCGACACCCCCCGCCACCAGCCCCTTGTCCGCCATCCCCCCTCACCGCCACCTCCCACAAACAAATGTGAGAGCAACCTTAGGAAATCTAAAACGTAACAAATTGGCTGATGTCGTACAATTAGAATTAAGAACATGCATGAGAGGTTGGACAAATAAGAATCTCAGTCATCTAAAGATTTACATATAAAACATTTTATTTAAACAAAACAACAAAATAAAAGTAGGTACAGGCATGGTGTGTCATCCCTCCACAATTTGTGAATCACAGCCTGCAAGACAAAAAGAAAGATAAGATTGTGCATCATGCGTCCATCAAATGAGCGAGAGAGAAAGAGAGAAAGAGGGAGAGAGGAAGAGAGAGAAAGAAAGAAAGAAAGAGTGATAGAGAGAGGAAGACCGAAAGAGAGAAAGAGTGAGAGAGAGAAAGAGTGAGATACAAGGAAGAGAGAGAGAAAGAGAGAAACAGAGTGAGGAAGAGAGAGAGGAAGAAAGAATGAGAGAGAGAGAGAAACAGACAGAGAAAGAGAGAGAAAGGAAGAGAGTGAGAGAGAGAAAGAGTGTGAGTGACAGAAAGGAAGAGATGGAGAGGGAGAGGGAGTGTTGACACTGTGGAGAAAATCCTCACAGCTCACCTTTCTGCCACCGGTGTGTCTCCAACCACATGTTGGGACATAGTGCAGCCCTCAAGTTTAGTTATCTGAAACATAGTATATAATCAGTAATGGCAGAGTACATACAACTGCACACGTGTAATTATCTGTTTCGCCCCTGCTAACTCAGGCTGCTGCACCCCATCGACTCCTGCCACCCAGAGGTGTCTGCCCACCTCTGCACACCCAGGCTGCTGCATCCCATCCACTCCCACTGCCCAGAAGTGTCTGCCTGCAGCTGTGCACCCAGGCTGCTGCACCCCATCCACTCCCAGTGCCCAGAGTTGACTGCCTGTTCCTGCACACCCAGACTGCTGCACCCCATCCACTCACACTGCCTAGAGGTGTCTGCCCACTCCTCCACTGCTCGGAGGTGTCTGCCTGCTCTTGTGCACCCAGGCTGCTGCACACTATCCACTTCCACCGCCCAGAGGTGACTGCCCGCTGTAACGGAAACAAGCCTCTCTGCTCACCTTCTGCCAATGGCGATGGCATAAGAGGGTCCACCACGTGCCGAAGCAACCTCCTCAACCGTTGCATACACACGGTCAAGCCGAGCTCACAATTCAGGGTGGGTATTGATTGCCAGGATGGCCACGCATCATCGCAGGCCTGCTAGACAAAAAGCAAGGTAAGATTGGGCATCATGGAGAGAGAAAGAGAGGAAGAGAGAGAGAGAAAGAATGAGAGGAAGACAGAGAAAGAGTGAGAGAGAGAGGAGGAGCGAGAGAAAGAGAGAAACAGTGTGAGAAAGAGGAAGAGTGAGAGAAAGAAAGAGAAAGAGTGAGAGAGTGGAAGAGAGAGAGAAAGAGAGAAACAGTGTGAGAGAGAGGAAGAGAGAGAGAGAAAGAGTGTGAGGGAGAGAAAGGAAGAGATGGAGAGGGACAGTGAGTGCCCACACTGTGGACAAAACCCTCACAGCTCACCGTTCTGCCAACGGTGTGTCTCCAACCACGTGCCGGGACATAGTGGAGCCCTCAAGCTCACTCATCTGAAACATAGTACAGCATCAGTAATGGCAGAGTACATATGACTGCGCATGCCTAAATCGCTGTCCCGCCTTTGTGCATCCAGGCGGCTGCATCCCATCCACTTCCACTGCCCAGAGGTATCTGCCCGCCGCAGTGCACCAAGGCTGCTGCACCCCATCCACTCCCTCCGCCCAGAGGTGTCTCCCCGCCCCTGCGCACCCAGGCCTCACTGCTCACCTTTCATCGAACAGGGCACCCTCCACATCATGCAGCCCTGCTCCGCAGCCCACCAGGTCTCACATTTGGTGCTGCGTCTTGATTTTACCAAGGATATACCAGTGCACCCGCCATCATCGCAGGTTGCCCACCCGCTCAGCCCTTGCGGTGCCACTAACTCTGTGACCCGTGAGGCCACGGCACATGGCGGTAGGCCCCCGCTAGTCAATGGCTCAGGCCTACACTGCGGTCCAGCAGGGCACACAAAACCTACCTGTCCGGACCACCAGGACAGGATATAATCGCAGGCGGCACAGCCGCTCAGCAGTTACAGTGCCCCTACCTCAGTGCACCGAAAGTCACTGTCCCGTGGTGGTGTGCCTGTGCCGACCGCAGTCCATCCGGTGCACCAAGTCTGAAATGGAAATGGCGTTGAACACGTGCGCACGGTCCTTTTTATTGGCAGGGTCATGTGTCCTGTGATGCCTGTGCTAGATGGGTGTAGTGTGGGTGTAAACCAGCGGTCAGGGAGTGGCTGTGGCGTACTGACAACTAGACCTGAGAGCAGCAGATCACAACAATGAAAATCTGGGCCATGTAGCGTTGTTGTCCCTACCTGTATGCGTAAGCGAATTGGGCTGGCCTGGCGTATGCCAGTCCTGCGTGAGGCTGTGAACAATGACTCCGGAGCTCTGGGCGTGGTTCCGTCCTGGGCTGTATGAGGAATCAACTAATGCGGGTGTCCCTGTTGTAGTGCTGCCGCCACCCGGGCCGCAAGCGCCAATGTCTCATCCTGTGACACAAGTCCTAAAACATGGCCAACATAGAAGGTAGGGGAAATCAATGACCCAACATTCATCCATATTTCCACACATGAAAGATTGTGCACATGACATATCTGTGTGGATATGAATGTTTATTGCACATTCAGTGGAGTGTTGCAGCTGTAGCAATACAGAGCCATGCAAAGCCCAGATTTCCGTTTTTGGCACATGGAGGGTAGCCAATTAGAGCCAAGCTCATGCTCGGGGGTTAAGCTCTGCCAACATATGTACTTATCCAATCACTCTGCCAATTCCGAAGCACTTATAAATTCACTATGCACTCTCCTTGCAGTACTCTAATTATCCAGTCTCTACCTATGTACTTATACAATTACCGAGACAAAGTTACATAACCAAAGTTTTCCCCACTGCCAGAGGTAATATGGTTGCGAGCGCTGTCCACAGCAGAATGTAATGTGGTAGGGCCCAGGGGCAGCATCATGCATATATAATGAAGAAACGGACACAGTTAGATAGGTAGTGGAACTGGGTACGGGCACGTGCGCTCAGCCCATTTTTATTACCAGGGTCACATGTCCAGTGACGTCTGTGCTGGATGCGTGTGGGGTGAGTGTAAGCCAGCCCTCAGGGAATGGTTGGTGCTGGCAACAAGTACATCAGTAATCATCGGATCACACACAGAGATTCAATCATAAAGGGCCCATGACTTATGCTGCACTAAGTTAGGGGCACCAGATGTGAGATAACACACAAAAGATTCTATTGTTAAGGGTTCATGACTTGTGGTACACTGAGGTTGGGGCAGCAGATCTGAAATCATACACAAAAGATTCTATCATAAAGGGTCCATGAGTTTTGGTGCACTGAGGAAGAGCCATCAGAAACATTCTGCGTGTGCACAGCTAGCGATGATGCGTGGTCCGGGCGGGCCACACTGGGAGCAATGTGTCTTGCCTACTGGACTGCATCATCTGCAATCGCGACTCCATCTGAATTGTGAGCCCTGCTGTCTGCAGTGTAGATCGAAGGCAGTAGTCTGTACAGACATATGTCTGCGATGCTGTGCCAGTGTATTCGCAGGGGGCCGGTGTCGAGGAGGTCATGGCGGTAGTCACGTGGCAGGGTGAGGGTCACCACCCTGGCAGACGAGTTGGCCTTCACACATGTGAACCCCGCCCAGAGCCCCGCCCTATTTATTCACACTTCTAAGCTGGAGTGGCGCACGTTGGACCAGCCCACTGCGCTTCACTTACAGGGGATGACAACACAGGTACATGACTGAGATCTTCCCCACTGCCTGAGGTAACATGGTTGCGTCCACTGTCCACAACACTACAAGCACCAGCAGTATATGTACACATGGAGAGGTTTGTGGTCTGCATAGTGAGGTCTGTCCAGCACATCACCGGTACACTTGGTATTGTGTGCATTATTATTGGTGGGTGACTTGCGTCCTTCACACATGTTTGGTTGCCACATCTCGCAACATTCAGCTATTGTGTGGCTGAGGGGCCATGCCATTTTTGGAAGGTTTGCTGTCCTGTTGTGCGCTGCCTCAGTGGTAGTAGGGGGATGGTAGTAGGGGGGGTTGGTCTGGGGGGAGGTCCTGAGGGTGGTGGCAGCGGGTTTTGTGGCCTTCTTAGGTGTGGGAGGTGCCTGATCAGTGATAGACTTGGCATCTTTTGGCATGTTTCCCCTGACTTTTTGCTTTCTGACCTCCCGTTTTTGACTCTGTTTTTGCTGGTGTAATGATTCTGCGCACTTTCCTCACTGCTGTCCAGTGGTAAAGCACAGGTGCTCCTGTATAAACTGTGTTATGGATTGGTTTTTCCATGATTGGCCTATTTGATTTATGTGTCAGTCCCTAGTAAAGTGCACTGGGAGTGCCAGGGCCTATAAATCAAATGCTGTTTTTGAGCTGCAGCACTGGATTGTGCCACCCACGCAACCAGCCCGTAAAGTGTAACTCTGGCCTGCCATTGCAGAGCCTGTGCGCAGCCTGGGGCTGCCATGTCGACTTAGCCAGTGCACACACTTGCAAGTCCCTAAACCTTCCCTTTTCTACATGTGAGTTGCCCCTCTGGTAGGCCCAAGGTACCTCCATGGGCAGGGTGCATTGTATGTGAAAGGTAGGACATGCACTGGTATGTGTGACATGTCCTGATAGTGAATTACAGCCTACTTTGTTTTTCACTATTGGAAGGCTACCTGTTCCCCATAGACCAGAATGGGCAGTTTGATTATTACATCCTATATTCCTAACTGACCCAGGGAACATGGTAGAAATTCGAGTTTAGTATGCCTGAATGATAAAATGCATCTTTTAGTGAAGTTGGTTTTAACATTCTCTGTTTGAAAACACCACTTTTATAAAGTAGGTATTTTCTTGTCTAACCATCCAAGCCTGCCTCTGCTAGGTTGTGTATTCCTTGTCTGGAGTTTGAGTGACAGTGTCTGGGGGATTCCCGGAGACAGGGTGAGTCAGCACAGGGCTTAATAGCAAGATCTACATGTAGATGGGTGAGAGGAGTTGCACCTGTGACCTGAATAGGGCTGTGCCTGCCCTCCACAATGCTGGCTCCACCTTCTGTGGTGCGTCTGATGTCCCTGGCCTACACTGTGAAAGGAAAGAAGGAGTTTTGTCAACAAAGTGCTACAGGACTGACCAGAACTGGTTTGGACTAGGCAAAGGCCTCTCTGCCTTCAGAGAATAAAGAGAAATTGAGGATAAAAAAGGGAACCCAGACCCCAGAATTTTAGAACTCGCTGGAATCAAAGAACCTGCCAAGAAGAAGAGCTGGAAGAGCTGCCAGGAGGAGTACTGCCCCTTTGCTGTGTTGTTGCTGTGTTGGGTTGTCCTGCAGCTGCTGCTTCTGCTTTGGACAGTGAAAGGACTGGACTGAACTTTCTCTACTTGTGTTGAGTATCTCCAAGGGCCTGGAATCGAGCTGGCCTCCTGTTCAGAAGTCTCAGGGACTGCAAAGACTTCACCAACTTCTGTGTACCGCTCATGGGACCGTTGTTTCAGTTGCCACACAGAAGAGGGAACCGCGACCGACTCTCTCACTGACTCGGTCGCTGGCCTTGAGTCCTGAAGGCACCGCAGGCCGCACCGACTCGCAATGCACCACACGTCTTGGTCTCACCGATGATGCCTGCATGATCGTCACAGAGCCGCTGCCTGCACCGCATCGAGAGGCACCGCAGCCCGCACCGCTTCGCTTCACTTCGCTGGCCTGGTCTCACTGACATGATCGCCACTGGCTCGAAACCCGTGACCGCCTCGTCACGCACAGCTGTCCAGCTCGGCCAGCACCAATTCCTGCCAACTGGCTCTGTCGTTTGCATTGCAACCTGTCAGCACTGCATCAAGCACCGTCTCGCCCTGCACCGCAAGCCTTGGTCTCACCGATGCCGTTTGCACGATCGTCACCGAGCCGCTGCCTGCACCACATTGAGAAGACACCGCACCCTGCACCGCTTCCACTTTGCACCGTAACCGCGATGGACGCCACGACCGGCACTGTCACCTGCACCGTAACCTGCCAGCACTGCATCGAGCACTGTCTCACCCTGCACCACAAGCCTGGGTCTCACCGACGCCATGTGGACGATCGTCACCGAGCCGCTGCTTGCACCGCATCAAAAGGACACCGCACCGTGCACCGCTTCCACTTTAAATGGCAACCGCAACGGATGCCAGGACTGACTTGCGCCTCCATGTGAGCCGCACTAAGAAAGGTACTGTTAATGAGTCTGGTCACACTGTTGTTGGCCCGTACCAACGCGGTCAGCTGGAACTGCGAGACTGTTGTTTTCAGCATCGCGGTAGGCTCGGACCGAGCTACTGACTCGTACGAACTGTGTTTTCAACATATTTTTGCAATTTAAAAACATCTTGTGAACTATCTATTTTTAAAGTACTGTACTGTGGATTTTTGCTCGTATTTGGTCTTGTCTTAAGTATATAAAAATATTGGATAATTTTCTAAACTGGTGTGGTGTCCTTTTGTAGTGCTTTCACTGTATTATTGTTGGTTATGTGCAAATGCTTTACACACTGCCTCTAAGATAAGCCTGACTGCTCGTGCCAAGCTACCAAGTGGATTAGCAGGGGTTATTTTAGAAGTGTAACTCCCTTACCCTGACTAGGAAGAAGAGTCCCTACTTGGACAAAGGTGCAAGCCCTTGCCGACTAGAGACCCCCATTTCGAGCTATCAGTAGGTCTATGACATGTGTTGGTCTTCAGATTTGATTCTGGGCTGGGCTCCCTTTCACACTGTAGGTAGTCATCCTACTTTACACCAGTAAAAGGCAGATGTTACATTCCTACTGCTAACGCTGCTTATCGCCTGTTTTTAGATCGCACCGCAGATTTGGCTGCTCGTTGAAAATATCGGGAAGTGGTGTTTTCATGTTATTTTTGCATAGGAACGCCTACTCTGCATATTATTAGCGTTAGTTGTGATGTAATCAGTGATGTCATTTGAGGTGTCATCAGTGATGTCACTGACCATGTCATGAGTGATGTAATATGTGATGTCATCGTAGAGCATTGAGGGGGCGCGAGTTATAGTTAGCTCTACTAACTATAACATTCGAATTTCTCTGGTTTTACCATAGGTTACGATGTATCTTCTAGAGAACCATATTGGTTTAAGATTCCTTACCTTAGACTATTTGTTGTAGATTCCTTACCTTAGAATTTCCCCCAGGCATCAGTCTGGATTAAGATATTTTTTAACAGCAGTACTCCTGCGCATCAGTAGGTGGCGTTGGTCGGTTCCACGCCCCTCGTTGGCATCATGGGTGCTGGGATGACATCACAGGATTTATATAGACGCCAGAAAATTCTTAAAACAACTTTCCACGCCAGAAGCACACAGTCATGGAAGACACTGACCACATGTGTATCAAAACTAGGGCCCAGTTAGAATTTGAATTTAAAAATATTTATTGAGCGCACTTATACCATGCGGTTTCATGGCGCTTTAGGTGATGCAGTAGCAGTCGGCAGTAGGAGGCTAGACAATGTAGACTTGCTCAAATAACAGGGTTTTGAGATCTTTCCGAAATTGTATGTATGAAGGAGAAATACGGGGAGCGGCAGGAAGAGAGTTCCAAAAGAGCGGGGCGAGAACAGCGAATTTCGCTCCGACAGATTTCTGTTTCTTGAAGCGAGGAGTGGTCAAAAGAGCCTTGTGGGCAGAGCGGAGTTCGCGACCTGGAAGGTACGGTTTTATGGCAGAGCATATAAACTCGGGGGCTGTACCCAATCTGGCCTGAAAGGTGAGGCAACCGAGTTTAAAAAGAGCACGCTCCCTCACCGGGAGCCAATGCAAAGCTTTAAGCAGGGGAGTGGCATGATGGTATTTGGGTAAGCCATAAATCAAACGAGCCGCTTGATTCTGAATGAGCTGCAAGCGATAGAACGCGTAGGCAGGAGCTCCATTGTAGATGATATTACCATAGTCAACTCGCGACAATACCATGGCCAGCACAATAATTTTTAAGGCAGAAAGGGAAAAGAAACGGGATACTTTCCTAATTAGCCTTAGTGAAAAAAAACAAGCAGAAACCACTGAACCAACTTGTGAATGGATAGAGAGTTGTGAGTTAAGAAAAATCCTGAGAGTTTTGACCTTAGGGACGGGAAGAGGGGGAACACCAAGTGACAGGGGCCAGTGGGAGGAGGTCCATGGACTGCAACCACCTCCGGTCAGGACTAACTCAGTCTTGTCCGGATTGAGTTTGAGGTGGTTGCAGTTCATCCAGTCCTGAATGAATGTCATAACCGTCTGAACATTGGAGGCAGATGAAGGGGAATTAGAAAGATTAAAAATTAACTGGAGATCATCGGCGTAATTAAACACCGTGACCTCCATCTGCTGTAACGAAAAAATAAGGGGGTGGATGTATAAATTAAATAAGAGGGGGGAAAGTGATGAGCCTTGAGGAACCCCGCATTCCACCTTACGAGAGTCCGCGGTGAAGTTGGCCAGATGGACAGCTTGGGCCCTCCCTGTGAGGAAGGACTCAATCCACGAGAAGGCTAGGCCTTCTATGCCCGCCGCCCTGACACGTATGAGGAGAATGGAGTGGTCCACCGTATCAAAGGCGGCGGACAGGTCTAATAAGATCAAGGCTTGCGGAAGGTTGGTGTCAATGCCTTCACGTAGCGCATCCATTACCGAGATCACCACTTTCTCGGTGGAATGCAATGGGCGGAAACCGGCTTGACGAGGAGAAAGACAGTGATTGATTTCTACATGAGTACTGAGGGTAGTTGTGACATGAATTTCCAAAATTTTTGCTAGATAAGGCAGTAGGGATATGGGACGATAATTGGAGGGGGAGGAAGGGTCAGCGTCAGGTTTTTTAATAATAGGTATTACAACCGCTGATTTGTGTATGCCAGGGACATTTCCTTTCCTTAACGAGTCATTAAGGAGGGTCAGAGGGGGAGTGGGGGAGGTTAAATAAATTTCCCTAAGGATATGGGCTGGGGCGAAATCTAAGGGAGAACCAGATTTGACTCGGTGGAGTAATGGGAAGAATGTGTCCTCAGTTAGTAGTGGAATGAGATTGAGTTTAGGAACAGTGGGCGGGGGGGAGGGATTAACAAATGAGAGGGAGGGTGGGGGAATGTTAAGTTTAATTTTGGCTACTTTGTCAATAAAAAACTCATTGAGCGAGTTACAAAGGGACTGAGAGGGGGGAATGGTAGCCGTGGTTCTACTGGATAATGCTAGTTCATGGAACGTGGCAAAAATTTCCTTTGAGCGAGACTCAGCTGCCATAATCCTGCGGTGAGAATCGGTGGGGCAGTAAGGAATCTACAACTAATATATGTGTCTACCAAATGCATCATTAGGTAAGTAACTTGTTCATCTGATAGAGACTATTAGTTTAGATTCCTTAACTTAGAATAGATACCCCAGCAGTACCAATCCCAGAGAGGGTTCTGCATACCACCATCACAATAAAAAGTCCTGGAGTGGGAATACATTATAGTTTGTTTATTTATTTATTTGAAGGTTTTATATAGCGCGAACAAGACCCTTGCGGGTATCAGAACGCTTTACATGGCAAATGACGGAAACAGGTACAAACATAAAAAATTTAAATATAGGTGACTCCAATACAAGGTGCTCAATAATACAGACTAGTAATTATATTACAGTAATTAGTAAGTAAATCAAGTGAATTTAGCCATGAGAATCACTTTCCCTTCTTTTTTAAATGAGGCCGTGGAAGGGTTCAGTCTTGTTTCGGAGGGCAAAGCATTCCAGATCCTGGGAGCCATTCCAGAGAAGGACCGGTTGTAAGTTTTTTTCTTGACAAATCGTTGTGGTCTCAGTAGCAGATTCCTGGAGCTCCTGGAGGCTCTATTACCAGAGGAGAGTACCAGTTTCTGAGCTAGATAGCATGGCGTTTTATGATGTAAGGCCTTGTGTGTCATACATGTGATTTTTAGATGAATTCTAGCCTCGAACGGTAGCCAGTCAAGGGCACTAAGGTCTGGAGAGATGTGAGAGTTTTTTTTTGAACCTGTGATGAGTTTCGCAGCTGAGTTGCTAAAGGCTCTAGGTGGGCTGTCGTCGATCTGAGGAGGCCGCATAGGGCTACAGACCCATATTCCACTCTTGGGATTGCTAGGGCTTGAACAGCTTGTTTGAAGTCCTTTGCTGGTAAGAAGGGTTTCAGTCTTTCAGGTTGTTTATGTGGAAATTTGCTCCTTTTGTAGAGGCGCTGATATGTTTCTGCATCTGCAGGTCTCTGTCCAGTGTCACACCCAGCGATTTTGCTGATTCGACAATGAGAGGATGCCCGTTGAGTGCTGTTAAGTGCTTCATCCAATCGAGGGAGATGTGCGATTCATTGGGGGGGCGAATAGGAGGAATTCTGTTTTGAGGGAGTTAAGTTTCAAATGGTTTTCGGCCAACCATGTTTGAGTTTTTTGTAGCGTTGAGTTGAGAGATTTGCTGTCCTCTATTGAGTGGATCTTGATGTATAGTTTGGTGTTGTCAGCATAAATGTGAAAGTGGACATTGTAGAGACTGAGAAGTTCAGTGAATGGCTCCAGGCTCCATGCTCCAGTTATCTCAGGTAATTATAATTGCTGAATGTCTGTTGTTTTGTATGAGTGATATGTGAGCCTAAATATAACATTCACGTAACCTTTGTTTTTTTAGTGAATTAAAACAAAAAATATGTTTCCTAACTATAACATTCCTGAGTTTTTTATATTTTATTTCCTAAGACTATCTTTAACATTTTGAAAGTGGGGGTGTTAGTGGTTAAGGTAAATGGCCCTACATTTGGAAGCTAGTGAGTACGATGAAAGGGCTCTGCATTTGCCTAACGCAGAGGCACTTTTTTGCAGGTTGAAGCAGCATGCGCTTATTGTGTCTGAGTGCCGGTGTGTTTGTTGTCAGCTGAACTGAAGCGCGCAGTGTACTCCAACACTTTATATCGCACAGATACTTTTTTCAGGACACCACTGCACACGCGAACCATAATAACTGGCCCTGAATATCCACCCCACTGAGAGCCCAGAGCTCTGGCACTTACTTTCCCATTTTTTGTTTACTTTTTCTGAGTTACATCCACTCCCCATGAGTAGCCCTAGTCTGAAGAAATGCACTTACAGATTCCAGTGAGCAAAAGTCAATATTAGCTGTCAGTTCTAAACTTAGAGATGGAGGGAACCCAGCTTACACCAAAAACAAAAATACAACATAGCCTTGAACTGGTCAAGTGTTCATAAGAACAAATACGTTCCACTGACACACTAAAAACGTCAATATTGTGTCTCCTATGCATTTTAGCAGTTTTTTACTTGACTTAAGTAGACCCATGCCAAGGTAAAATATTAAAAGAAAACAGTTATCAATAGCAGCGTACCTATGTTTAACAGGCATGCCCACAGAGAAGTATATCCAGGTACTATTTGCAGCGCAGAACGCCAGACTCTGAAAATTACATAAGTGCATCACCAGGTTACCAAATATATTCCACTCTTATTTTCAAAACACTGCTGTCCAAATAAATGGGCCCAATCGTGTGAGGAGGTTGTGTTTCTAATTTTGAACACCACATTTTAAATTCCATTTCAAGGCATACAGTGAGATTTGCATCTACTTAAATGCGCAGACTCTATTTGGTGATTTTAAAAACTCGTTTTGTAGGGGACGGTCTTGTTTGGCGAGGAAGCACTCCAAAAGACCTACAGTAAAAACTGCCCTGTCTGGACAAAACTCCCCAATTGTCTCTTCGAAGACTGAGCAAATAGACTCCACTGGTGATGATTATCTCGTGCTCAGACTGGAGATACCTAGAGTTTTTTTTCCGTGGTTGGAGTCCATTTGGCAGCTGAGGCTGAGGGTGCCCCTTGCCTGCTCCCAAGGAGTCCGTGGGAGACATAGGAGCCCTTCCCTCCGTTTAGCTCTCTTCCGGGTGTCTGTGTCCAGCAGATTTGTGCCAGGGGCACACTTTAGCTATAAAACCAGGGTGGTCCAATGTGAAATAGCCCCCCATCCCCCGAAAGGCAAGTTGGAAATCCATTTTACAGCTATGCCAATAAGTCTAATCCATGCTGCCGAATTCACCCCAACAAATTCTGCATTCTCGGACAGAAGAAGAAAAATTTGGTATGGTTTTTGTTATTATTTATTTGCTTTTGGAACTCATGTTTTTATACAAAGGGGCCTGTATATCATTTAGCTACACCTAAATAGGAAACCAGTTGCAGTGTATTTAACAACATTCATATAATCAAATAATATCGTAAAACGCGACTTATCATGTGTGCAAGTGTAACACTGTGTAAGAACTTTTAAAGTTTTATTTACGTTGTAGTGAGGGTTTTTTTTAAATACCCTCCTTGTTGAAAACCGATAGTGCTTTGAAGCCACTGTGATGACATTTAACAACACATAACTCACTCATATTGGCAGATGTTTACACTGTAGCAAGGCATTGTATACTGCTTTTCTGTTTTGAGTGAATCTATGGTACTCTGAGTGAGTTTCTGAGGTGTATGAGTCTGAGTGAGTAACTGTATAGGACTGTGAATAAGTGTATGACTGGTTTTATAAGTGGTTGTGTGGAAGTGTGTGAGTGCTTGTATGGTTGAGTAAGTGGCTGTGTTGAGAGACTGTATGGGCGAGTAAGTGGGTGTGTGAGTGGCGGTATAGGTAAATAAGTGGGTCTGTATGGGTGAGTGACTGGTTGTATGTGTAGCTGTATGGGTGGGTGGGTGAGTGAAAGGGTTTCTGAGTGACTGTGGATGAGTGAGTGGTTGTGTGAGTACTTGTATGGGTCTGTGATGGGTATGTGAGTCTTTGTGTGAGTTGAAGTATGAGAGGTCACATAGGGGTGGGAGTGGGTGTGTCAGTGCTCCTGTGTATGATAGTGTAAGGAGGACGGAGTCGGGTGGACCAGAAGTGGAGGAAGGCTGCAACACCTCAACCCGGATCGGAAATTGGCAGCGGTCTAGCAGCGGCCCAGGAGAACAGGGAGGAGACGGTGACGAAGGCAGAAGAGGGCGGCACAAAAGACATGGTGAAACAGGATACGGGAGAGGCATCAGGGAAAGAGAGACAGGAAGCGTGGAAGACGGCAGCAAAGCGGAGGAAGACTAGAGTGAAGAGGAACAGACGGGAAGAAGACAGAAGAGCAGAGTGTACAACACTACCATACCCGGTGGGCTAAAGGATGGAGAAGACGCCCCAGGTCCAGCAGCCATCTATACCTGGAAAAAGAATATAAAAGAAGTATCACGCATACCATAATATGACGTCCTGTGATCCATCCCACCCGGTGATGGTAACACCCTCACATTTGGTGTCAGAAGTGGGATATCGGTTCCCAGGTTTCGAACTCCGACACAGCCCGCGCCTACAACCACGGAAAGCATCATCAATCAGCTTGCAGAGGGGCAATGGCACCTGCAGCTGGTGCTCGAGCAGCAGGCCCAAACCGCCCAGAAAGACCGGGAAGCACTACAAGACACCCTGAGGGACGAAACTGCCCTACTCACCTCGAACCAACAGGTACAGTACACGGCCATACTCAGGCTCACAGATGCCATAGTGAGCACCCGAGTACACCCAAACGTCCTTGGGTCCATCCTGCAAAAGTTTCAGGAGGGGGATGACCCTGACTATTTCTTCATCAACTTTGAAAGGGTCACCACTACCGCTGCCTGGCCCCAAGAAAGATGGAGCCAATACATCGCCGGTCTCTTGTCCGGGGAGTTACAAACAGCCTATCAGGCCACCAACCCCGCCGGTAAAACACCCTATGAGGAAGTGAAGAGGACCATATTGGAATGTTTGGGGTGCGATCAGGAGTACTATAGAGCTAAGTTCAGGAAAGAGAGGTGGACCCCCGGGGATAACCCATGTGCTCTGTACTACAGGATCAAGTACCTGGGAAACTGTTGGCTGACACCCCAGACCTCCAGCATGGAAGAAGTAACAGAAAATGTATTCATGGAACAGTTTCTGGACGCCCTACCAGCAACAACCCGTACTTGGGTAAAACAGCACCTCAACCTCACCTCCGCAATGGCTGTGGACTTGGCTTGTGCTTTTGATAGGTCCCCAGAGTTTAAGGCTGGTGTATCATGAACCCCTTTATTGGCCCCAAGAACCAACCCCAGACCCGACATAAAATCCCAACCGGTACCTCGTGCAATCCCCAGAACAATACACCCTATACCAGGTCCAGGCGGACAAGGACCTCAGTGTTACCACTGTGCCGAGTGGGGACACATAGCCCGCAGTGTCCCCACCGAACCCCACCAGCAGAACCAATGGAAGTGGGGTACTCTAGGGGGCGAAACTACGTGACCGGCAAGGGTCCTCAACAGTACAGGAAGGACGTATTACTAAACGGGCAAAAGCACCAGGCTCTGTTGGACACAGGGTGTCACATGACAGTGGTAGACAGAGCCCTAGTATCCCGACCCCAAATACGAGAGACAGAAAAAGTACATGTCACCTGTGTTCATGGGGACACTAAATCCTATACTGTAGCGGAGGTCCTGCTGGCTATATCCAATGTCCCACAAGTGCGGAAGGTGGGGGTTATACCCTCACTTCCTGAGGCAGTCATTATTGGTACAGACCACCCCAGGTTTGAACAGTATTTGGACGAGATAAAAGGGGAGGACTTAACCTGGTTACATGAAACCCCGTTCAGAGACAGTGACTTTGAGGACACTGTAGGAAAGAATGGGAAGAGCAGGAAAGAAAGATGGAGAGAGAAACAGCTATACACATGGACACAGACATCACAACATGCTTTTCCTCTCTCCCTTGCAGACCCAGTTGAGACAGCCCCGGTTGCTTTCGATCTGCCCAGAGGGAAGATAACACCCTTGTCCATGCCTGGGAACAGGTGCAGGAACAGGAGCCAGACAAGTTAGGACTGTACTTCTTTGTAAAAAGGGGACTGCTATATAGATCTGTAAAAGGGGTAGAACACAACAACACACCGCTTATCGTACCCCTTCCTTTCTACGACCATGTATTACAACTAGCCCACAACTACACAGGGGGTGGACACTATGGGAAAGAAAACACGTTGAAGTACCTTTTGAACAAGTTCTAGTGGCCGGGGGTATATAGAGATGTGGCAAAATACTGTGCGACCTGTGTGAGATGTCAATATACCAACCCCAAAGCGATAAGAAAGGCCCCTTTGCTCCCCTTACCCGTCATAGATATCCAGTTCAAACGTGTTGGTATGGATATGGTGGGTCCCCTGCCTCCCTCAGCCAGAGGCCATAAGTATATCCTGGTTATAGTGGACTATGCGAGTAGCTACCCAGAGGCTTTTCCTTTGTCACCACTATAGCCAGGTTGCTTTGTTCACCCGGGTGCGCTTCCCATCAGACATACTCACTGACCAAATGACCCCTTTCATGTCTCGTCTCATGGCACAGGTCTGTGAGATACTAGGTATCCGTCAAATCCGAACGTCCGTTTACCATCCCCAAACAGATGGCCTTGTGGAGCGTTCCAAAAAGCCCATCAAGAATATGCTCCGCAATGTCATCTCAGAGACCGGAAGTGATTGGGACCAGAAACTGCCCCTTATCCTCTTCGCTATACATACACATGAGCAGAGGTCAACAGGGTATTCCCCGTTTGAGTTGTTGTTCGGGAGAAAGCCCCGAACACTACTCGACATGGCAGCGGAACAGTGGGAAGAGGAAGACGAGGAGGGACAACCCCTATTGAAGTACGCAGCTGATTTGAAATCAGCTGTTTTTAGGATATGGGGTCTGGTACATGAGAACATGGAAAAAGCCCAAAACACCCAAAAACGTTATTACGATCGAAACAGTCAGCTGAGAGAATTCGCTCTGGGGAAAAGGTACTTATTTTACTTCCATCAACAGAGAACAAGCTTTTAACGCAATGGCAAGATCCCAACGTTATTGAAAAGAAAATAACCCCAGTCACCTATAGCGTTCTGCAGCCCCAGAGAATTGGGGGAAAACAGATATATTATGTTAATCTGCTAAAGAAATGGGAAGAACCCACTGTACCTACTGCTATAAGACAATCGGCATTATTTGTGCGTACCGAGAGACCCCCTAGAGATTTCTGTAGCAGACACCCAGAGAGAACCGAATGAGAAAGCCCCAATTGGGGACATAATGACCCCGGAACAACAGACCCAATTGTTTGCCCTGTTGGAACAATTCATTAACCTCTTTTCCTCCACACCTGGGTTGACCACCATGGTTCAACATGATATCGTTTCCCTGGACCAGACTGTCGTAAAACAGAAACCCTACCGAATCCTGGCAGCCAGAAGGGAGGCAGTGGAGAAAGAAGTAACAGCTATGCTACAGGCACGTATCATAGAACCCTCCTCGGGCAACTGGTGCTCCCCAATTGTGATTGTGCCAAAACCAGATGGAAGTCTACGTTTTTGTATCGAATTCGGTCAGGTAAACAGTATTACCAAATTCGACTCATACCAAATGCCCCGTATCGATGAGTTAATCAAACAACTAGGAAACGCCAAATACATGACCTCCCTTGACCTTACTAAGGGTTATTGGCAAATACCTCTGGCTTCACAGGCCAGAGAGAAGACCGCCTTCTCAACCCCCTCGGGACTCTACCAATTCAGGGTACTCCCTTTCGGCCTCCATAGGGCAGATTCCATCCAATATCGCGGGTCACGATACAAGGGGGACTGCTTAAACCTCAAATGAGCAAGATCGAAGCCATTAAAACCCTCCCTATTCCCAAAACTAAATGAGATATACGGTCCTTCCTTGGCTTTTTGGTTATTATTGGAGATTTATCCTGAATTTCCCTTCCTTAGCCAGTCCTCTAACTGGTCTTCTGACCAAAACCTATCCATCCCGAATAGCAACCTGGAGTAAGACACATGAGAATAGCTTTTAAGCCCGAAAAAATGCCATCTGTACAGCACCCATGTTACACTGCCCTGATTTTCATAAACAGTTCAGACTCCAAACTGATGCTTCTGGTCTGGGGCTGGGTGCAGTGTTATGTCAGCCTGACTCAAGAGGTGATCTCAAGCCTGTTCTCTATATCAGTAGGAAATTGTTCCCCTGAGAGGTGCACTACTCAACCATAGAGAAGGAATGTCTGGCAATCAAATGGGCGGTTGAGGCACTTCAATACTACCTGTTGGGACGGTCTTTCACCGTTCTCACTGACCATGCTCCTCTCACCTGGCTTGTGAAACACAAAGACTCCAACCAGTGCATCCTTAGATGGTTTTTAGCATTGCAACCTTTCTCCTTTCAGACTATGCATCTACCGGGTACCAGACAAACTTTTGCAGACTACCTGTCCAAAAACCCCTCCACTGAATGGCCCCACCGTCCATTCCTAGGGGGGAGATCTGTAAGGAGGACAGAGTCGGGGCGGACCGCAAGTGAAGGAAGGCTGCGACGCCTCAACCCAGACCGGAAATCGGCAGCGGTCTAGCAGCAGCTCAAGAGAACAGGGAGGAGACGGTGACGAAGGCGGAAGAGGGTGGAACAAAAGACGCGGAGAAACAGGAGACGGGGAGAGGCATCGGGGAAAGAGAGACTGGAAGCGTGGAAGACGGTGGCAAAGTGGAGGAAGACGAGATTGAAGCATAACATATGGGAAGAAGACAGAAGAGTGGAGTGTGCAACGCTACCATACCCAGTGGGCTAAAGGAAGGAGAAGACCCCCCGGGTCCAGCAGCCACAGTCCTAGTGACAGACTGTGGCCCAAGGCAAGTATCCCTACAGGGATCGTTCTAGTGGGGAAGGTGGGGAGGTACAGGGATGTAGGGCACTGCAGTGGTGGAGATTTCTTTGCTAAAAAACCACTCAAACCCTCCCTGCACAGACGTATTGGTGACGGTAGCATAAGGCACCCTATCCGAGAGCACAATTATTGACCCAGACCTGTATTTTATTTTTGTCTTTCCTGCCCCATCGAGTGTGTCCAAGCAAGAGTGCAAGAAACCTAGGAGGACCCCGGCCTACCCCACCACGACATCCTGGAGCCAAGATCTACAAAGAGAAGCTGTCTCATACATGCTTTTTGTGTTGTTCCTTTGATTGACCATTCCACCCACTGGATTCAAGCAAGCCTGGCTGAAGACGGCTGAAATGCCAGAAACCGGTCCTTGGAAACTTGTTTCCGGTCCAGGGAAGACATGGCTTGGCAGTTTCGGCTGGACTGTTCCCATGAGGCACAGGGTCAGACTGATTTGCATATGGCCATGTCTGAACTGGGGTGGCAGAGTGGGCTAAAGAACGGTGATGGATTAAACCCAGATCAGTTGACTGGGGGTGAGTGCTTGCAATGTTCAACACTCCGTCCATCATTCCCTTTGGTTTTGCTTCATTCTACCCAAACCCCTTACAATCTTTACCCATGTATACCTGGAAAAAAGAAAATAAAAGAAGTATCACGCATACCATAATACGGCGTCCTGTAATCCATCTCACCTCAGTGACGGTAACACCCTCACAGATAGTGATGTCATCAGTGATGTTATTTGAGATGTCATTAGTGATATCACTGACCATTTCATGAGTGAAGAAATATGTGAAGTCATAAGCAGTGCACTGCAGGGGGAATACATTATAGTTAGCTCAGGTAATTATAATTGCTGAACTTGTATCGTTTTGTATTAGTGAAATGTGAGCCTAACTACAACGTCACTGTAATCTTTGTTTTTTTCAATGAAGTTCTAAGGTTTTTTTAATTGTTTTTCCTAACTGTAATGTCCTTGTAACCTTTTTTTCAGTAAATTCCTAAGGTTTTTTATATTCTATGTCCTAAGAGCACCTTTAAAACTTTGAAAGTGGGGGTGTAAGTGGTAGCATGTTTGCTGATTTTCTGTTTTGAGTGAATCTACGGCTGCCTGTTTTTGTGGGTGTATGAGTCTGTGTGAGTAGCTGTATAGGACTGTGAATAGGTGTATGACTGGTTCTATAATTTGTTTTGGGTGTGTGAGTGTCTCTATAGGTGTGTAAATAGTTAGTCTTTGTACAAGTATGTAAGTGCTGGTGAGAGTGTCTGTATGGGTATTTGTGTGGTTGTGATACTGCACGTATGTATAAGTGAGTGTATGTGAGGGTGTATGTATGGATTTAAGTATGGATGTGAGAGTGTTTATATAGGTATGTAAGGTGTTTGGCAATGTCTGTATAAGTGTAAGTGTGGCTGCAAGAGTATCTGTATGTGTATCAGAGTGAGTATGAGAGTATACAAATTTAAATGTAGGTCTGAAAATGGGTATATCAATTGATGTGAGAAAGTGTGTATGGGTGTAAGTATGGCTGAAAGAGAGTTTGCATGGGTATATGAGTAGGTTTGACAGGGTCTATATTTATATGCCAGTGGGTGTGAGAGTGAGTCTATGAAGTCAATTGAAACGATACCTAGCATAAATAGCATACAATTGAGAATGAACAAACTGTAAGAAAGTTTATGAAGTGTTTTCATGGAAAAAACAGTCTCTTACTGACATTTTCACATTAAATACACTTTTGTAATAAGTAGGTACACTTTCTTTTGTGCAGTCAAGTCATAATAACGCTTCTCTGTTTATGGATAGTTAAAACTGTTAGTGCTCATAACTGCAGTCTTTTTGCAACAGTTACTTACTGAGCTAAGCACATATATTTTAAAGTAAACATAATTTGCTGCAGGTGCATAAACACGCTACATTATTGTGACTATTACTAGACTAAAGGGGGTAATTGATAATTGTACTTTTATTTCACTTAATTTGGTGTATTGCCTTTGATAATTAGGAGTGTCTTAGGCTAACAGTATTTCTGTTGAAATCTTTGCAGTCCTAGTTGCGTTAAGATGGTCAGGTGATTTGTTCTTCAATATGTGAGAGGTGAGTATCCTTAGTGCCTGTAATATTCAATTAGTTGTGCAGAGATAAGTAATATGCTTTTTTTATAAACATTGCTTAGAACCGTGGACCTTCCGTGACACCATAGATGGGCGAAACTCTATTGTTTTTCTTCCAATCACGTGATCGGAATAAACCCGCAGTTCCAATCCACAGTTTCATCAAATGTTTAAGAATATTTTAAGTATATTGATGTCACTGGTTGAAATGATAGGATAAGGCGGGACATTTCATGAAGCTGGGAATTTATGTTAAATATTTAGCTTTTTTATAAATAAGTGTTTTTGCGGTTTACCTGCACCCGCAAATCTGTGGCTCTGCACATGTGATTCCGTTCAATGTCAAAAAAAGATTTTGCCATTTCATTGGTTAATATTGGACCACACCTATGTTTGAGTTGGCTACTTCCTAAAACAATTATTATTTCTCTAGCTGGTGTGGGAGACACATCTTTTTGATAATCCTCCAAAAATACTGCTTTTCACAATAGCTGAAGGAAGTGCTGCACCACCACCTGGCGAACCTGTGGTAATTCCACATGAAGAAGAAGCTGAAGAGTTGTCTTCATCTTCACAAAATAGAGTGATGTAGGACAGTTTTTCAGCATACCTAGTCTCTCAGAAAGATTTGTGAAATGCAACCTGTGTGGAAAAGAATTGTCTTGTGGCACTTCAAAATAATATAGCCAAGAGACGTCAATTATGTGAAAGCATGCCTGCACAATCCAAAATCATGTACATCTGCAGATGATCAGAGAGTGGGAAGGAAGAAGTTTGGATGTTGCAGCTCAGTCAATACTATTCATTCCTGCCACTCCTGCAGCAATCACAATGGCAGGCCCCTGCAGCAAATTGGGAGGTATGGTTACTCACAAGTTTGTGGCTGCAAAGGTGAAGGATGTCACTGATTTTTTTTGTTTGTGCAGGTGAAGAAGTACCATTGTCAGTTTTTTCTCATACTTTATTTTTCAGTAACTTTTGTACAGCATTGTTGTGCTCTGGAAATGCAAAGTTTTGTCATTTATTTTTTCACAAAAGTTAATTTCATACTTTGTGAAGGAAAGAAAAAAGCAACTAAATAAAAAATGTTTACAAACCCCCCTGAAAGAAACGGTTCTTGTTAGAACCACCATTGAATCAAAGAAAGAGCTGTGTCTGACTCTTTATTATTATTGTCTATTTTGTCTATATGGTGATAGGTGTATGAATAACTCTGTCTATGGATTGATGTGTGCATGGGTGTGTCAGTGTATGTATTACTGTGTCCCAGGGTGTCTGAGTGTAATTATGAGTCAGTGTCTGAGTGAGTCAGTGAATGTATCACTTTACTTGCTTTATTGTGGCATTATATGTTTGAATGTGTCCTGGGGTGTCTGATCTATGCATGAGTGAGTGTCTCACTTAGTCTGTGAATGCATCAGTGTGTGCTTTGGTGTGTCTGTATATGTATAAGTGAGTCCCTATTTGTGTGTGTGTATGTCAGTTAATGTATTAGTGTGTTCATAGGAGTGTCATGGTATGTGTCAGTGTGTGAGTATATATATAGTTGAAGAGCAGGCAAAAGCTCTTGGAGACAAAGGTACTTTTAAGGAGTGGGAAAATGACTTGACTGGCGAATATGCTTGTATTGGCTTTTTATTTAAATGGGCAGAAATGCGCAACACTTGCCTTTTAAAAAATAGACATTATTACGATGCTTTCACTTGCAGTTTAAGGACTTGTTCGGTAATCTGGTCCGGGTTTTACACAAGATAGTGCAAAGCATGTTGGTATGGCATGTTCTGTTATAAACTGAATTGGAAGCATAACTTCTTACAGCACAGCGAGTAAATTAATTTAAAAGTGATTGTATTTGCTGGATTTACATTGTTGTGACTTTTTGTTGAAGTTAAAAAGTTTGGCGAAAACGTTGATAATTGTTATTTTCCCACATGCTCGTGTTCACCCCATCACTGCAATTCATAGTGCATCTTTTATTTTTATTTTTAGTGTTATGGAAACTATAAAAGGAGCACAAAAATGGCACATTTTAGGTAGAGCAAGTCAGCCTGACTGCCGAAACGTGTCCCTACTGTGCCCGTTTTTGGTTTTGTGTCTGATGTGATTGACATAATAAACGGGAGTAACCCCATGAAGATGAGTGCCAGCTCCTTTGTCATAAAAGGTTTTGGATATATATATATTCACTGAAAAAACCATAGGTTTCACACATGTTATAGTTAGCTGGACATTTCACTCGTGAAAAGCCAATGAAATTCCCCCGTTATAGTTAGTTCAGCTAACTATAACTCGCGCCCCCGCAATGCACTGCTGATGACGTCACATATTACATCACTCATGACATGGTCAGTGACATCACTCATGACATCACTGATGACATCTCAAATGACATCACTGATGACATCATCCAGTGAATGTGTGTTTTTCTGAAAATTAAATATGTTTTATAAATGTATATCTCACGGACGATGGAAGAATAAATGGGTATATAAGTGTCTAAATGGATGATTTCTTTTTGAAAAATTGATTGTATAACTGACTGATTAAGTGTATCTTAGTGAATACATGGCTTACTGAGTAATGTTTAAATATGTAAATATCTTTATCAGTCTCTCAATTTGTGTATAAGTGGCTGCATGGGTTGGTGAGTAGCTACATGGGTGTTTATATATGTTATTAGTTGGTTTTTTTAGTATTAGTGTGAGTGTGTGTATGGTTCGGTGGGGGGTATTACGTAGTGCATAGGTGCATGAATGAGTGACTCACTCTTTGTATGTGTTGAAGACAGCATGTGTGCAGGACTGTATGGGTGGATGAGTGTGTGCATGGGTGTGTTAGTGAGTGAATGACTGTCTCAATAGTGTCTCTATGAGTAACTGCATATGTTGTAAACTAGTATATGTGACTATTGGTGTATATAACTGAGTATATGTGAGAGTGAGAGATTGAAAAAGTTCCTGTATCAATAAGTATGTGTTTCTATAAGTGATTGTTTAAAAGACTAAGTATGTGTAAGTTCCCGTAGAAGTAAGTGTGGTGGTGTGTGTATAAATGTATATGCAAGTAAATGTATGTTTCTTTCTTTATTTTCATGAGTGACTATGTGTGTCAGTAACTCTGTGGATGAGTGGCGTTGTGTAACAGGATGTATAGGTGTATGATTACATATGATGAGTGAGTACATGTATGAGTGACTGTATAGGACTGTTGGTGAATGAGTGGATGTGTATGTGGATCTTAGAATTACTCAAGAGGTTGTTGTAACTGTAATTGGTATGTCCATTGTTTTGAAAATTTTAGTCTCTATTTTTGAATGTGTGTATCAAAGGTTATATTAGGGTGAGAGGAGGTTTGCCACTCTGTCACAAGGATGATGTCATCAGTGATGTCATTTGAGATGTCATCAGTGATGTCATGAGTGATGTCACTGACCATGTCATGAGTGATGTAATATGTGACGTCATCAGCAGTGCATTGCGGGGGCGCGAGTTATAGTTAGCTGAACTAACTATAACGGGGGAATTTCATTGGTTTTTCACGAGTGAAATGTCCAGCTAACTATAACATGTGTGAAACCTATGGTTTTTTCAGTGAATTTGCAAGGTTTTTAAAATGCTAATTCCTAACTATAACGTGTGTGAAACCTTTGGTTTTTTCAGTGAATTTGTACGGTTTTTTAAATGCTAATTTTTGTATTATTTAATGAAAAAAAATTTTTAGATTAAAAATAAAATTCCTATGTATTCATTTATATATTATCTGTATCTTTTTATTTGTTTTTGCTTTTTTTAAAAAATTACAATTAGGATAAAGTTGAACAGTTTTTTTATTTTTTGCAATTCATTTTTCTCCACTTTTTTAAAAAAATTTTTAATATAAATTCTTGGAGTGCGCGCTCTGAGCGCGCTCCTAGTACAATTTTGTAAGTTTTTTATGAATACCGCCGTACGTTATTTACGTACGCAAATATACGTTCTAGTGCGCGCTGGGAGCGCGCACCCACTACGTATGCGTACGTACGTACGTATGCGTGCGTGCGTCCTACGCGCTCCACGCGGTTTACTTCCGCATACGCTAAAATTACGCGCAATAACGGTCGCGTATTCGTGTGTTCAACGTATGCGCGCTACGTACGCGCATATGACGTATGCACATGCGCTCCTACGCGTTCGCGCATACGTAATCACGAGGTGCGCGCTTGGAGCTTGCGCAGTGCGCGCACCTCGGGTTTATGCATAATAAAACAGCACTTCTTATTGGTTATCATTACTTTCAGTTTCTAATTGTTTCAACACCACACCCAATCCCCTCATGGCAAGTCATGTGATCAAGAATCATCACTTTTGATTGGTTTGAAGTACTTTCAGTTCCAGTTTCTTCCCAAACCACACCTACTCCCCTCATTATTAGTTCTGATTCCTTTGGAGAAGGAGCTATTCTGTTGTTGAGAGACAATGGCTGAACAGCAACCATCTTCAGACAGTGACCAGGACACTCTTGAGAGGCAGAGGAACAGGAAGCAGAAAGACAGCTTTATATGGCAGTTTTTCACTTTTCCAGAGGGACAAAAAAAGGTAAATGCACCTAAAGTTACTTGTGTACTTTGTCAAAAAGTCTTGTCACGTGGGAATCCTAACAAGAAGTATTCTTTTAGCATTCACACTATGTTGAGGCATGTTGACAAAATGCATCCAGTGACTTTTCGTCGAGCTTCTGGAGCAAACCCTCCACCTGCTCTACCGACGACATCTGCAGCAGCTCAGCCGAGCACATCTTCGGCAGCTCAGCCGAGCACTTCTTCTGCAGTGGTGCCTTTGCCTTCTTCCACACCTCTGTTTGGACCACCTTGTTTGGCTAGGTTGTCCACACGCTGCACTGATTGCGGTAAACTTATTTCTGTGGGTGAGACCAGTCTTGATCTCATTCAGAGAAAATTTGATGCCCATGAGTGCAAGTAGGCCATAGATGTTTTTTCTTTTTTTTCGTTTTTCTCTTCCTGTTTCCCTCCATTAACTCAAAGGCTCTTTTAGAATGCCACTTATAAACTAAACCCCCCAAATTTTTTTTTTGAGGGATTTTTTTTAAAAAAATTTTTTAGGTGCGCGCACCCTGCGCGCACCCAAGGGTTTTTAAAATTTTTTTTTTTTTTTTTTTTTTAAATTAAAGTTCATAAAGAGGTGAAGAAATGGAAGCATGAAAAGGGAGAATTGAGTAATACTAATATTTTTCACTTATTTTTTTTAAAAAATAATTTTTTTCTAAAACAAAATTAAAAAAAGTCTTTTGCAAGGGAACAGAATTTTTTTTTTTTCTTTCCAGTTCTGCAAAAAAAGAAAAAAAGTATTAATATTCAATCATACATTACAAAAATCATTACATCTTTTTACATATTTTACTAAGCAATTTTTTGCCCTCTTTTTGCTGTTTTCAGAATTTTTTATTTTTCACTTAAAATAGTGAAAACAATTGTATTCATCATTTAACAGCGGGAAAAAAAAAACAATCTGAAAGATTGCTTAAAAAAAGCCCTAAAACTTTCCTCACTAAAATATACCTTGTTAGAAATATTACATATATATCACAAGTACTTCTCTAGATGAATAAAAATTTTCTAGACAAACCGTCTTTAAACCTTGTCGCAAAAGCACACATGCCAAAATAATTTCTGTCAAAGGAGTCCACAATTGTTTTTATTACTTTTCCTTTAGGCAAAATAGTAATTTCAAAATCCTTTTTAAGTGATATCTTCAATTATAATCCCTTAAAATGACAAAAAATGCTTTCTTCAGATGCAGTTTTTAGTTTTCAAAATTTAGGTTTCAGAAAAATTAAGTAAGAATTGGGTAAATCATAAGGCAAACGTTGCTTGAAAATCAATTGGGAATCATTACACAGTGTCCAGCCTTTTTCACATTTAAGATAAACTGTGTAATGTCCAGAAGTTACAGTAGGTCCTTCATGAAAAATTATTGCAACTGTAACAAAAGTTTTTCCAGAAATTGATAATTGCTGTCCTGTAAAGTTCTTTATTAAAGTGTCCAATTTTGAACCATCAGCTCTACAACGTTGCATCATTAAAATTACATACTGATTATATTTCTGTAAAAATAACGTGGAAAACATGTCAGATTTACATTCAGAACATTCCATGTTGTGATTGGCATCTTTAACTAATTTACTAAAAGTCACTTATTTACTTTGTGGTAATGGTAAAAATATGAACCTTTCTGAATCAACATTACTACTGCATGTGTTCATACAGTTTTCACAGCAATGTTCCCATTTGTAAGAGACACCAAATAAGTTTTCTACTTCTACTCCTTCATCTTCTAGTACACTCAAAATATATATTAAGAATTCCTGAGCATCTTGCTGGACATTTTCTTTAAACTGTGTAGAACCACAACATACATCTAAAAGATTTCTAACATCAGTAGCACTTTCTATTTCAGTTTTATCAGTACTCAGCTTCTCATAAAGGAGACTCAGCAGAGAACACAATCTTTTTCCATGATTTACTATTATCTGTTCTAGCAACTTTTCAAGATAAAATACAACATTCAGCACTACATTTGCATAGCAGTTGACACCAGAGCTATTTTCAAAATGGCAACCAACAACCTCTTCAACACTGTCCTTTTTCTTTTTCCTTGCTATCACATCACTGTCCTTTTTTTTCTCTTCTGTACATCCTCATTACAGATATTCTCAAATCTCCTTTTCGGACAAACAATATGTTTTTCAATCACAGGATACTGACCTAAATGAGGAGCATAGGTTCTTCTTAATCTGTTATACTCCTTTACACAGTTTGTATCAGCACTAACTTTTGAGTCATCAAAGTCTATCATAAATAAACCAGATAATGTTTTCACTCGTGACAAAGCAACATATGCCATACCTTCTTTGAACACAGTAGAACCAATGTTTACAAAAGCACTTTCTACAGTTAATCCTTGAGACTTGTGAATAGTTACAGCATATGCTAGAGAAGACGGAAACTGCTTCCTACGTACATATAAGTCTTTCACAAGCATGAAACGAACTGAACAACGACAAATGTCTATAACTTCTTCTATCTGATCAAATTTTATTTTTAAACATTCAATTCCAACTTTTTTCTGGTAATTAATAAAACCCACAACTCTTCCCATAGCTCCATTCACTAAACCTTTTTCTACATCCAAATTTCTCCTTAAAATCACTCGACAATTCATGCAAACATATAGATTTTTTTCTAATCCAGCTGTTTTGGAAATATTCTTCTCTAGTGAATCCAATTTATTTTTCAGCTTGCCTGTTAATGTAAAAGTAATTCTTTCATGCTGAATTTTGTCCTCTGCTTCCATTTTCTTAATCTCTTCCTTTTCCAATTTCAAAAGTTCCTCATTGAATATTGAGCACTCACGTAGTGTTGGCATTAAGCAGATTACAGTATTTTTTTCTGCAATGTTCTGGTATATTTTCTCTGCAACTATTTCTTCATTTGGAAATAAGTTATGTAGCAACCGACTCTGTAATGCTTTTTTGCCAACTTCTGTGAGTAGTCCAATTCTGATATCTTTCAGAATACTTGCATAATCTTCGTCGTTTGCTTGTCTCATATTGGTAGTGAGTTCTTTGTACTCAAAGAACAACCAAATATTCACATTACCAATGCTTCCTAATGACTTCTTCGTGTCTTCATGTATCACAGTATTAAACACTGGTTGTCCTTTAACTGGAGTGAGCTGCAGAAGATCCCCAAAAACTATGACGTGTTTTCCTCCAAATAACACGTCATAGTCTCTCTTAAGAATTTGTTGCATTCTTAAATGCACAAAGGCAAGCATTAAATTTGAAACCATGCTCACCTCATCAATAATGAGAACTTGCATCTTCTTCAACACTCTTGAAACTTCGAGGCATGCTTCTCCAGTTAGCTTGTGGTATTTTATTTTGTTCTCATGCTCCACTGGTAACATTAGCAAGCGATGTAAGGTAATTCCTTTTATGTTATAGGCTGCTAACCCAGTTGGAGCAGTTACCACACAAGACAAATTTGAAGCTGTTTTTTGCTGTAGGTAGCTTCTGATGACTTTTATTAAGAAACTTTTACCAGTTCCCGCTTGTCCACTCACATACATCCTGATTGGTTCAAATAATGTGCATTCAAGCAATGTGGCTTTCCGTGAATAAATGTAGTTCTGCAGCACTTCATAGAGACACATGTTCTCAAGATGATGACTTCACTTTGGGTAATATGTGTCCAACATGTTTGATTTCAAAATATCTGTACTTTGTGGGTCATTCTCGGCCAATTATTCAATTTCTCCAACAGATTTCAGTACCCGATTTCTCATTCCTGCAAGGCCTAAGCTTACCCAAATTATTCTTCTGGATTTCGAGTAAAGACTTGCAGATGATAACCTATCTGAGCATTCGTAGGATCCAATTTCTCGATGCGATAACATCTTTAAACTGAAACTGTACAGCTTCTTACTGACAGTCTTCTCGTGAGAAATCTCTTCCCACATTTCCTTCAATTCTGTTTTCTCAGATTTAGTGATGTAAGATGTCACATACCGAGCAACAGCAATAGAATTGTCTGCCACATACTGAATATCCATGTTAGCATTCCACATGGATAAAATGACTGGGTTGAAGTCATTTATAAATTTTGACTCTTCTTTTCTTTTTAGGTTGTATGTATTTTTGGGAGATTTTCTGGTTATAGTATGTCGCACAGCTGACATAAAACTGTTGACTCTTCCTATTGAAAGAACAGGTCTAGGAAATCCAAATCAACACTTTGTGTAGAATTTATCTTTCGTCTTGTACTTCCGTCGACAGTATTTTCCACACCGATGACTTTGGAAACGTAAAACTTGCTCTTTTAACTTTTTCTCTTCTGTGCTTTTAGGTGTAGCACATGTTGCATATTCTTCAATGAAAGATAACACTGCTTCATCAGTATCTGTTCCAAACTTTGGGGCATCCTTGATCCACAACAGCATGAGGAGCACCTCTTGCCTGGTACTCTTTTCTCCAAAAGAAATCCACTACTTCTCCAAGAGGTGGATTTTTTTTATTGCAGATGAAGGACATCATAGCCTCAAATCTATGATTGAAATATCTGCAAACATTAACTGGATCCAATGAGCACAGTTCTCCAGCTGTCTTGTATTCAATGTTTTTAATGTTTGAATTTGCCTCTCTTAGAAAATCCAGTAAATCATCCCAAGCGTACTCGGCACAGCTTAGGGTTAGAAACCATGTAGGAGTTCCTAAATTCCGTAACATGCATTTTAATTCACCATGGCGTCGGTACCAATATTCATTTGTCCCACGCTGACAAGCCATCAGATTGATCAGTTGTGTTTCCAAATGATCATCTCGGTGCTGCACTTTCTCCATAAAATCCTTAGCAGACACATTTTGTAAATGTACTCCACTTTTTAAAATGTGATTTACTGCATAAGATAATGCAGACAAGTCGCTTTCAAATAAAAGATGGAACAAATAAGGAATACTTTGACGAAATCTTGGATCTTCTGCATATAGTCTTGTAGTCCGATACTCAGAAGCTGGAATCTGTTCTGGACGTTCATCGTATCGTCCTCCTTTTCCTGTAGGAAACAGCTGGAGAAAACATCGAGCTTCCAAGCTCTCCTCCCATACACTCACGGGAGTTCCTTTTGCTTTCTTCATCTGAAACAGATCAATAGTGTCTCCCATAACTTCTTTTGAATGAAGAGGATGTTTGCTAAAATGTTCATAAATTTCTTCTTCCTTTGACTTGTCCACTTTTTCAATTTGACCAGTTGGTGTTTCTGTGTCTTCTTGTAAATCTTCTTCTTCTTCTTCTATATAAATTGATTCATACCATTTATTATTTTTTTTCAAATACAAATTTGCTCTTTGTACTTTTCGTACATCCACCAGCTCTTGCCAAATCTTCTTATTCTTTGTAGGTACACCATTAACCAGAATTACTAATGGTTCAGTTTCCAAAGTATCTGCATCAATAGTTTCCATATTTTTTTTCAAATCCAAGGGCAAATAAACCACTCTTCCTTTTAAACCTCTCAGTAAATCAGAAGGAGGTAATTTACCAGTTTTGGGCTCCATACGTACTATGGTCTGGAACGGATGAACACATTGAATGAGTATAGACTCATATGTATTTAATTCGGAAAGTTCGGCAGGAATAGCATCCAATTCTAAATTAATATGTACAGCTCTGGTCAGCATTCTATTTTCTTCTAACTTATTATAACAGTATTTACAAATCGCTGATCTTCACCCAATTCAAAACAATTTTCAAGAAATATATATGTTGCAAAATCCTTCCACTTATAATTATCTTCATTTTCACTTTTTGTATACAGATCAACACTCCTTGTTTGAATTTTATATTGACTTCTGCGGCAACAAATACAAGTAATATTTGGTCTTTCATTAGAGGTGATAGTAAATTTTGTCATTTCATCCTCAAAATTTTTAGTAATAATGAGTTCTACATTCTGTTCCTCATTTTCCTCATTTACTGTGTCCTTTTCTGCACTTTCTTGTTCTGGACCAAAGTAACAAAACTGAATTTCATCAGTAACTTTCACTACATCTGATACAGATCCACGGAACAGAGCATTATTCAACTCATTCAACTTTACTGCTGGACTTTTAGCAAAATACAATGTTCTCACAAACTTTCTCATTTCAGTATGATGAACAGCCAGCATCCTAAAATGATGAAAAACACTTTTACACACTTTTCTAGATAGACAAGCCAGAGAATGTCCCTGCAAACCAGTATTTTCTCTCACTCTGCTTGGATCTAGTGTTTGAAGCACCTTCATCTTCTGTTTTACACTCTTTTTACTATATTCTCTTAGAAAGTCACGTAATTTATCAATAGATTCCTGACGCACAGTACAAATACTACTACAGTTCCAAGTGTACACTGGGGCTTTTGGACGTCTCCCCATAGCCTCAGCAGCCATTACTTCTTCCTCATTTCTTGGGACCATTTTCTCTTTCTGCATCACACAACCATCCTTAACTTCATATGCTCTACCATTGGTGTCAACTGCATGCAACAAACTATTACTTTGAAGATAACTCTCTTCATTAAAAAATGGTTCAGTACTTGAACTGTGTTTCCATTCTCCCAAGAACACTTTACAAAAGTTACTTTTTTCACTTCTCTTTTCCTTTTGCTTTGTGACTTCATTGCATTCACTAATTTTTCTAATCTACGCATCCTATTCAAAATTAGAATAAAAAGTTTTCTTTTTATTGTAAGCCTTACTTACAATATTTTCTAGAAATTTTTTTTTCTTAATAAATTTAGTTTTTTTCTTATATTTTTTCACATCCTTTAGCAAATTTAACATCACTCTTCTATGAAACATTTTTCGACGAATGTTTTTAAAATCTAATTTTCATGTTAAATCACTTTGACATACTTCTGATTGTACATTAGCTTTTTTTTTTGCTTTTGACTGTGTTGTTGCTTTGTACATAAAACTCTCTTTGTTTTACAGTTATTTTTGCCATTTTTTTGTTTTTTGAAAATCTTTTTTAAGAAATCTCTGCTCTGCTTACCAGTAGACTTTTTCGTTTTGCCATCTCCAGCTTCTCCTGCTATTTGTTTTTTCCCAGTTTTGTCCAGATATACTTGTTGTTGCTTTTCTTTCCTTTTTCTTGTCCTTAAAGGCATTTTTTTTGTTCACTGTTGCTCAGCAATACCTGCAAGGAACTAAAAAATAATCCTTTTTGTAATTATAATTCATTAAAATATTTTTTTTACTTTTCATTTATTTCAAATGTTTTTCTATTTGTCTCTCATTTGTGATTTACTAATTTGTGCACAGTACTAACCACCACAGTTGAAAAAAAACAAGCTGCCCCTTTCCTGCAAGTGCATTTTTTAACAGAACAACCGCAACACAAATTATATCTGTGGCCACAATTCCTGTGCGCACACAGCCTCATGGTGTGCTTCTAAGCAGAAAACAGAATTTGATTTGCAAATTCAAAGCACATTTACTACTCTGGTAGATCAAGTGATAATTGCTGTTACAGCTTTACACATTTTACCTGGAAAATCACAGAGGCAGAAAAGAGCACATTTCCTAACAGCTACTTCATACCATAAGTATCTGCAACCTGGATGAGTGTTTAGAGTAGAGTAAAGAAAACGAGGCCTTGGTGACGTTGAATGTGTTTGCATTACACACAGACCTGAGTAGTACGCATGGGAGTGTTGGAGAAGCTGCTGCGTGTGTCCCAAGAGTGTGTTTCTGCAGACTATGTATTGTCAGCTGCAAGAGACATGAGCAAGGAGATTTCCAGAACTGCATGAAGACTACAGGGATGTACGTAACAGTGCATGTGTGCTAAGGGATAATTTGTGTAAACACAACAGGCTGCCCCTTTCCTGGGACTGCAATTCTTACTGAACAACAACTTCACAAATTAAATCTCTGCCCACAATTCCTTTGCGCACACAGACTCATGCTATGTTTTTTGGAACAAAACAGTGTCCCTGAATAGTACCAATTTACTGTTACAGCCTGACACATTTCCCTTATCATTTACAGAACCAGAAAACAGCACATGTCCTAACAGCTCCTTAAGACCATGACCATGTGTTACAGGGTGAGTGATTAGACTAGATCAATTTAAATGAGGCCTTGGTGATGTTGAATGTGTTTGCATTACACAGTGCTATCTGAAACAGCACACAGAGCTGAGTACTACACATGAGAGTGTTCGAGAAGCTGCTGCGTGTGTGCCAAGAGTGTGTTTCTGAACACTGTGTATTGTCTGGTGCAAGACAGATGAGCAAAGAGACTTCCAGAACTGCATGAAGACTGCAGGGATGTATGTAACAGTGCATGTGTGCTAAGGGATAATTTGTGTAAACACAACAGGCTGCCCCTTTCCTGGGACTGCAATTCTTACTGAACAACAACTTCACAAATTAAATCTCTGCCCACAATTCCTGTGCACACACAGACTCATGCCATCATTTTAGGCACATAACACAGGCTGCCCCTTTCGTGGGACTGCAATTCTTACTGAACAACAACTTCATAAATTAAATCTCTGCCCACAATTCCTGTGTGCACACAGACTCATATCGTCATTTTAGGCACATAACACAGGCTGCCCCTTTCCTGGGACTGCATTTCTTACTGAACAACATCTTCACAAATTTAATCTCTGCCCACAATTCCTGTGCGCACACAGACTCATGCTATGTTTTTTGGAACAAAACAGTGTCCCTGAATAGTACCAAATTACTGTTACAGCCTGATACATTTCCCTTATCATTTACAGAAGCAGAAAACAGCACATGTCCTAACAGCTCCTTAAGACCATGACCATGTGTTACAGGGTAAGTGAATAGACTAGATCAATTTAAATGAGGCCTTGGTGACGTTGAATGTGTTTGCATTACACAGTGCTATCTGAAACAGCACACAGAGCTGAGTACTACACATGAGAGTGTTGGAGAAGCTGCTGCGTGTGTGCCAAGAGTGTGTTTCTGAACACTGTGTATTGTCTGGTGCAAGACAGATGAGCAAAGAGACTTCCAGAACTGCATGAAGACTGCAGGGATGTATGTAACAGTGCATGTGTGCTAAGGGATAATTTGAGTAAACACAACAGGCTGCCCCTTTCCTGGGACTGCATTTCTTACTGAACAACAAATTCATAAATTAAATCTCTGCCCACAATTCCTGTGTGCACACAGACTCATGCCATCTTTTTACGCACATAACACAGGTTGCCCCTTTCCTGGGATTGCATTTCTTACTGAACAACATCTTCACAAATTAAATCTCTGCCCACAATTCCTGTGCGCACACAGACTCATTCTATGTTTTTTGGAACAAAACAGTGTCCCTGAATAGTACCAAATTACTGTTACAGCCTGATACATTTCCCTTATCATTTACAGAAGCAGAAAACAGCACATGTCCTAACAGCTCCTTAAGACCATGACCATGTGTTACAGGGTGAGTGATTAGACTAGATCAATTTAAATAAGGCCTTGGTGACGTTGAATGTGTTTGCATTACACAGTGCTATCTGAAACAGCACACAGAGCTGAGTACTACCCATGAGAGTGTTGGAGAAGCTGCTGTGTGTGTGCCAAGAGTGTGTTTCTAAACACTGTGTATTGTCTGGTGCAAGACAGATGAGCAAAGAGACTTCCAGAACTGCATGAAGACTGCAGGTATGTATGTAACAGTGCATGTGTGCTAAGGGATAATTTGAGTAAACACAACAGGCTGCCCCTTTCCTGGGACTGCATTTCTTACTGAACAACAAATTCATAAATTAAATCTCTGCCCACAATTCCTGTGTGCACACAGACTCATGCCATCTTTTTACGCACATAACACAGGTTGCCCCTTTCCTGGGATTGCATTTCTTACTGAACAACATCTTCACAAATTAAATCTCTGCCCACAATTCCTGTGCGCACACAGACTCATTCTATGTTTTTTGGAACAAAACAGTGTCCCTGAATAGTACCAAATTACTGTTACAGCCTGATACATTTCCCTTATCATTTACAGAAGCAGAAAACAGCACATGTCCTAACAGCTCCTTAAGACCATGACCATGTGTTACAGGGTGAGTGATTAGACTAGATCAATTTAAATGAGGCCTTGGTGACGTTGAATGTGTTTGCATTACACAGTGCTATCTGAAACAGCACACAGAGCTGAGTACTACCCATGAGAGTGTTGGAGAAGCTGCTGTGTGTGTGCCAAGAGTGTGTTTCTAAACACTGTGTATTGTCTGGTGCAAGACAGATGAGCAAAGAGACTTCCAGAACTGCATGAAGACTGCAGGGATGTATGTAACAGTGCATGTGTGCTAAGGGATAATTTGTGTAAAGACAACAGGCTGCCCCGTTCCTGGGACTGCAATTCTTACTGAACAACAAATTCATAAATTAAATCTCTGCCCACAATTCCTGTGCGCACACAGACTCATGCCATCATTTTACGCACATAACACAGGCTGCCCCTTTCCTGGGACTGCATTTCTTACTGAACAACAACTTCATAAATTAAATCTCTGCCCACAATTCCTGTGTGCACACAGACTCATGCCATCTTTTTACGCACATAACACAGGTTGCCCCTTTCCTGGGATTGCATTTCTTACTGAACAACATCTTCACAAATTAAATCTCTGCCCACAATTCCTGTGCGCACACAGACTCATTCTATGTTTTTTGGAACAAAACAGTGTCCCTGAATAGTACCAAATTACTGTTACAGCCTGATACATTTCCCTTATCATTTACAGAAGCAGAAAACAGCACATGTCCTAACAGCTCCTTAAGACCATGACCATGTGTTACAGGGTGAGTGATTAGACTAGATCAATTTAAATGAGGCCTTGGTGACGTTGAATGTGTTTGCATTACACAGTGCTATCTGAAACAGCACACAGAGCTGAGTACTACCCATGAGAGTGTTGGAGAAGCTGCTGTGTGTGTGCCAAGAGTGTGTTTCTAAACACTGTGTATTGTCTGGTGCAAGACAGATGAGCAAAGAGACTTCCAGAACTGCATGAAGACTGCAGGGATGTATGTAACAGTGCATGTGTGCTAAGGGATAATTTGTGTAAAGACAACAGGCTGCCCCGTTCCTGGGACTGCAATTCTTACTGAACAACAAATTCATAAATTAAATCTCTGCCCACAATTCCTGTGCGCACACAGACTCATGCCATCATTTTACGCACATAACACAGGCTGCCCCTTTCCTGGGACTGCATTTCTTACTGAACAACAACTTCATAAATTAAATCTCTGCCCACATTTCCTGTGTGCACACAGAGTCATGCCATCATTTTAGGAACATAACACAGGCTGCCCCTTTCCTGGGACTGCATTTCTTACTGAACAACAACTTCATAAATTACATCTCTGCCCACATTTCCTGTGCGCACAAAGAGTCATGCCATCATTTTAGGCACATAACACAGGCTGCCCCTTTCCTGGAACTGCATTTCTTACTGAACAACATCTTCACAAATTAAACCTCTGCCCACAATTCCTGTGTGCACACAGACTCATGCCATCATTTTAAGCACATAACACAGGCTGCCCCTTTCCTAGGACTGCATTTCTTACTGAACAACAACTTCACAAATTAAATCTCAGACAACAATTCCTATATACACACAGACTCATGCTGTGTTGGTAGGCACAAAACACAGGCTGCCCCTTTCCTGAGTTATCAATTCTTACAGAACTAAAGCTTTTTTCAAATGTGCTGCCATTTTCCTCTCTTTTCTTTCAAAGTGATTTCTGCTAGATGCTAACCATCACAATTAAAAAGAAGCTGTCCTTTTCTTTCAACTGCAAGTCTTACTTTTCAACAGCAACACAATTAAATCTCTGTCAACAATTCTTCTCTGCACACAGACTCATGGTTTGATGGTAGGCACAAAACAATATTCCTCATTGTTACCAGTACACATTAACTTATGGTGAAAACATACTCCATAATATTTTACATATTCAAAACAGTTAAATATCTCCCAAAACAGAAAATGTAAATCACAACTTTAAACAAATAATCACAATTCTTTTTTTATATCTAAATTAACCACAAACACCCCCTCTCAAACTCATAACTCACCTTTAAAATTAGTTAGTTGTGAAAGAAATGTGGCAGTCACACAGCAGTTTATCAGACCAGAATCTCTGAGCTGAACACCTCTCTCCTCTCAGCAGAACCAGTTAATGGCACAGTTTCCCTCTCTTTTTTCACACATATACATGTTAATTTCAAATCTCTGTGCTTCCCACATTTTTTCAAATGAAATCACACATTTCTATTGGTTGAAATCTTCAACCCCTTTTCAAATGTACCCTTCCCCCAACTTGACTTCTGCATGCTACCATAGCAACAGGTCATGGAACACAGGTGTGAGCAGAGAGGTCAGAAGTTCAGCAGACAATGTTTCATTTTCAAAGAGCAAGACTGCTTGACTTTTCAAACCTAACAGCAAATCCAAACTAATGTTCTTTGTTCACACATTTTTCTCAACCAATACAAAACATGCTTTTTAAAATTTAAACATACAGCCTAGTTTTTAGTGTAGAATGGTTTGAAACAGCCAATGAGTTCTTTTTATAAAAAAAGTATGTGTGCCTCCTTTTTTCAACTGTCTTTCATTTCATATTGCCTTTCTACTGAAAGACACCTCCTGAGTGCATCCAGATCTCCTTGGAAGATGTTCACAGTGTGGATTGTAGGTCACAGCTATGTCTTCTGGAGTGAAAAGTATGCAGAAAAAAGAGGTATGGTGAGAGACCTTGCTTTGCCAAATGTAGACATTAAATGGATTGGTCAGAGAGGGTTAAAGTGGCACCAATTAATGCCTTTGGTGAAAACCTTTCTACATCTCCCACTGCCTAACCTTATTATTGTGCACTGTGGTGGAAATGACCTAGGCACTTTAACTGGGGTAGGTCTGGAAATGCTTATTAAGGACACCTTTGTGCAATTGATGTCGCTTTTTCCTCAATCTGCCTTCGTATATTCTAACATATGCCAAAGGCAAAAGTGGAACTGGTCCAACCAATTTTGTCCGCAGATTGACAAAGCAAGGAAGCACGTCAACAAATCTATTTCTGCTTTCCTCAGAGACTATGGTATGGGTTCTATATACCACAACAACTTGCGTTACAACATGCAAGACATTTATAGAGGAGATGGTGTACACTTCACTGATGAAGGCAACAGAGTCTTCCTCTTGAACTTTAGACTCTGCATCGGTACTTACTTGTAGGTACCAAAAAACACACAATAAACACAAGGGCTCTTTTTAGAGCCACCTTATATCTAAACACTTAAATGCGTTTTTTTATTTTTTTTTTAAAGATTTTTTTCGGGTCCGCGCTACAAGGTCCTACTGTGACCCCCTTACAATGCCTAGTGGGTCAATATCTCCCCACTCTGCCCCCTTTTCAAGTTCTCCCCCTTTGTTTATCACCCCCTCTTTATGCGAGAGACAAAATGGCGGCCGCCGCTTCCTGATTTCCACCGATTCGAATGTTTACTGACATCTAAGAACCAATCAGAAGTGCGCTCGCGATCGGCAAGGTGCGCGCACAGGACTTGCTCAGTGCGCGCACGGTACGCGCGTACAGATATATATATTGATTTAAATGCTAATTTTTCAGGAAATACTGAACAGATTTACACCAAACCTGCAAAAGGCACTTCATGGACCTTATGGCTACCTCTCTGCCAAATTTCTCATAATTCTGTTCAGCCGTTCGGGCTGTAGCTGCGACTAAAGTCCCTATGGAAAAATGCATGGGGAAAACGCGTTTTGGGACCCCCCTTTTTTCTCAGCCCCCGCTTGACGAATCCCCCCGAGACTTTCAGGGTAGGAGCTGAGCGGAGCGCCCCATTAGTTTTGAAACTTTTGCGAAGATTCGTCAACCGGCGCCAAAGTTATTCAAAATAGAATTTTGAGATTTCCTATGGAAACACGGTCCTAACTATAACTACCTAACTACCTACTGGCGACCGCCAGTAGGTAATATATATATATATATATATATATATATATATATATATATATATATAGATATATATATATATATATATATATATAGATATAGATATATATATATAGATATATAGATATATATATAGTTAGGACCTATTTTCCTTAGGAAATCTGCTACATTCTATTTAGAATAACGTTGGCGCTGATTGACGAATATTCGTGAAAATTTCCAAACTTTTGGCCAGCTCCGGTCCGCTTCTATCCTGAAAATTTCACGGTGATTCGTCAAGCGGGGGCCGAGAAAAAAGGGGGGTCCCAAAACACATTTTCCCCATGCATTTTCCCATGGGACCTGTTGACGCAGCTACAGCCCGAACTGCTGAACGGAATTACACCAAATTTGGCAAAGAGGTAGTCCTCAGTTCAGACTCGTGCCTTTTGCTTCAATGGTGTAAATCTGTTCAGTAGTTCCTGAGAAAATTAGAGTTAAAAGTACATATATATCTATAGCCTCGGAGGATCCATGCACCCTCCCCGAACCCTCCCGAGCACGAGCTGAATGATAATTGGCTACCAACACTCTGAATCAGGAAGTGTTGGCAGTGTTGGCAGCCAAAACAGAAAAAAAAGGTGCAAAACGCGACAAGGGGGCACAGTAGAAACACCCTGACCCCCTAGGCCTGCTCAGGGGGTCCCACAAGGACCCCAAAGGTCCCAAAAAAAATTACTATTTTTTAAAATAATCGCGGGATGCGCGTAGGGTCCGCGCATCACGCTGACAAAAAAAAATGAAGCGCGGCCTCCTGCGCTTTGTTTTTATTTAGCCCCCGGGTTGCCAACTCCCAGGGGCAATATCTTTATCATAATAGGGGGCCCAGAGGCTCGAGCCCCCCCCCACACGCCCCGGGGACTGCCACCTCCCCGGGGCACTAATTATTTAAAATAGGGGGTCCGTTACGGACCCCCAAGCCCTGGGGACCACCACCCCCGGGCTTTAAATTATGTGGGAGGGGGGCCGCGCGGTCCCCCTCCTGGAGCCAATGATGGCCCTGGGGACCGCCACCCCCAGGGACGGCTCTTGCAGTGTCCCGGGGTGCCCACCCCCGGGACACTGCTGTTTTCAATGGCAGGGCGGGAGCCTCGCGGCTCCCACCCTGCCATTACAAACTGCTTTGCTTCATTGAAGCGAGAGCAGGGAAACCTGCTCTCGCTTCAATGAAGCAAAGCAGATTGCTTTTCCATATGGGGAGCAGCATGTTAGCTGCTCCCCATATGGAAAAGCAATGCCGGCTCCCGCCGGAAGCGGGAGCCGGCTGGGACCGTGGGGGGATTGGGACCCCCCCACAGTCCCCAACGAGGTGGCCAGGCCCCGGGGGATGGGGTCCCCAGGGCCAGTAGTGGCCCGGGAGGGGGGCCACGCGGCCCCACTCCTAAAAAATTTTTACAAAAATAAATTAAAAAACCGGCCCCGGGGAATGGCGTCCCCGGGGCCAAAAGGGGACACAGGAGGGGGGCAAGGTAGCCCCCCACCAAAAAAACAAAACAAAAAAAAAGGCCATGCCCCGGGGGATGGGGTCCCCGGGGCAAACTATGGCCTCGGGAGGGGGGCCACACGGCCCCCTTCCTGATTTTTTTTTTTTTTTAATAAAAAAAACCAAATTGGGGCAGGCCCTGGGGGATGGGGTCCCCAGGGCCAATACATTAGAAAAAGAAGGGGGGCTACACAGCCCCCCTTCTAAAAAAATAAAAAAATAAAAAAAGAAGGGATCGGGCCTGAGGCCACGCCCCCTCCTTGCACCACTCTGCAAATGTGCCCCCTGGCGCGTTTGCAGAGGGGGATCTAATTACCCTTGAATACTGGGGGTCCCTGGGGGCCAACTAGCCCACCAGGAACATCCAGTATGCACCAGGGGGCTGTGTTGCAGAGAGGTGTAATGAGGCCACGCCCCTTTTTACACATCTCTGCAACGCAGCTCTGTGGCTCTAATTGGCCGCCAGGGGACCTCAGGATTCAAGGGGACTTAATCTCCCAACTTAAAACGCGCCATGGGGCACGTTTGCACAGTGGTGAAGGTAGGGGGCGGGGCCTGATGTGATACTGTGCAAACACGCCCTGTGGCGTGTTTTAAGTTGGGGAATTCATTCCTCTTCAATCCAGAGGTCCCCTAGGGGACAACTAGCCCACCAGGTACCTCCACTAAGCGCCACGGAGCTGCGTTGCAGAGTGTCGTAAAAAGGGGCGTGGCCTCTGAACACCTCTCTGCAACGCAGCTCCCTGGCGCATACTGGAGGTAACTGGTGGGCTAGTTGGCCCCCAGGGGACCTCAGGATTGAAGAGGAATGAATTCCCCAACTTAAAACGTGCCACAGGGTGTGTTTGCACACATCACCTCAGGCCCCGCCCCCTTCCTTCACCATTGTACAAATATTCCTCTAAAAAAGTAATTCTAAGCGTACTTACCAGTAACTTGTATTTCCTTCCATAGAAATCCATTGTGTGGTTTTCACCTGAAAATTTTCAAAGTGGCCATTTTTGAAACGTACAAATATTCCTCTAAAATCAGCCGAACTACGAATTCCGATTTACTCACCTGTTTTCAGGAGAGAACCCAGGGCTGTATCTTTTAGCCCAGCACTGACCCTGAAAAGTAATTCTAAGCGTACTTACCAGTAACTTGTATTTCCTTCCATAGGAATCCATTGTGTGGTTTTCACCAGTAAATTTTGTGTCCATTTTTGAAACGTACAAATATTCCTCTAAAATCAGCCGAACTACGAATTCCGATTTACTCACCTGTTATCAGGAGAGAACCCAGGGCTGCATCTTTTAGCCCAGCACTGACCCTGAAAAGTAATTCTAAGCGTACTTACCAGTAACTGGTATTTCCTTCCATAGGAAACCATTGTGTGGTTTTCACCAGAAAATTTTCTGTGTCCATTTTTGAAACGTACAAATATTCCTCTAAAATCAGCCGAACTACGAATTCCGATTTACTCACCTGTTATCAGGAGAGAACCCAGGGCTGCATCTTTTGACCCAGCACTGACCCTGAAAAGTAATTCTAAGCGTACTTACCAGTAACTTGTATTTCCTTCCATAGGAATCCATTGTGTGGTTTTCACCAGAAAAGTTTCTAAGTGTCTATTTTCACAAACTAAAAATATTCCTAAAAAATCGTCTGTTTGACTTAAACACATTCTTTCAACTGTTTGCAGGAGGTTGGCCAGTGCTGGATCCAGGATCCACCACTGAGTAAGAGAAAGTAACGATAACACTACTTACCTGCTAAGTGAATTTTCTGCCATAGGATAACATTGGTGATTCTATGGGAAAAAGTTTCTAAGTGTCAACTTTTAAAATACAATAATATTCCTTAAAAATTACTACTGTAACCAAAGCGCTTTTACTCAACTGTTTACAGGAGATGTCCAAGGACTGAATCTAGGATCCAGTCCTGTGGTTAGAAAAGTAATGCATAAAGTAACTAATTCCATTTAACTAGAAATTCACATTGAGCTCAATGTTGCTTTGTGTTTGAAATTGTGTTGCCCTTTGCAACAACTGTACTTTGTATTGTAATGTATACTGTAATTATACTGTAATTAAAAAAAATATATCTAAAAATAAATAGTTTAAAAAATGTAGTAAATAAGTATCAAAAAAATCAGTATAACAATTAATACATTGTTATTTACAAAACCTTTGAAATTCACTAAAAAATATAGGTTTCAGGTCTGATATAGTTAGGAATTAGCATTTAAAAATCCTTTGAAATTCACTGAAAAAAACATAGGTTTCAGGGGCGTTATAGTTAGGAATTGGCATTTTAAAAACCTTAGAAATTCACTGAAAAAAACAGAGGTTTCAGGGGCGTTATAGTTAGCTGGACATTTCCCTCGTACAAAACAATAGAAATTCCCCCGTTATAGTTAGTTCAGCTAACTATAACTCACGCCCCCGCAATGCACTGCTGATGACGTCACATATTACATCACTCATGACATGGTCAGTGACATCACTGATGACATCACTGATGACATCTCAAATGACATCACTGATGACATCACTGATGACGTCATCCAGTGAGTCTGTGTTTCTGTAAAGTTTTTATATGTTTAATATATATAGGGAAAGGCCTGTTGAAGAATGAGTGGGTGTACAAGTGTGTGAATGGATGATTTTCTAGGTGCGTAACTGACTCTATAAGTGAGTCATTAAATGTATCTTTCTGCAGACTAGTGACTAAACTGTGTGAATGTCTGTATGTGTCTGTGTGTTGGTGTATAAGTGGCTGCATAGTTTTGTGAATAGCTATATGAGTGTCTATATGGGTTATTGATTGGTTGTCTGAATATCTGTATGGGTGCCTGAGTGTTTGTGTGGGTAGGGTGTGTGTGACTCTGTGCATAGATGTGTGAGTGGGTGATTCTATGGGTGCATGGTTTTAAGAGTGCAACTGTGATGGACTGTATAGTTGGGTGAGTGTATGTATGGGTGTGTTAGTGATTGAATGTATATCTCAGTTGTACATGTGTCAGTAATTACATATGTGAAACGCAGTGTATATGTGTGTAAGAGTATATAACTGCTGTATGGATGAGTGTGTGCTTGTATTAGTAATTGTATAAGAGAGTCAGAATGTGGTAGTATGTTTATGAGTTAGTGAACTTGAGGGTGTTTAACTGTATAGGTGAGTAAATTGGACTGTGATTAATTATTTGCATGACTGACTAGGTGTGTCAGTACCTCAATGGATGATTGGCGGTGTGTGAATGTCTATAGAGGTGTATAAATGCATATGATAGTCCTGTACTGAGTGATTGTAAGTATGAGTGACTGTACAGGTGAGTGAGAGGAGGTGTATGTAGACCTAAGAGTCAATAAGTGGGTATGTAGTTATTGGTATTGGAGTATCTATGGTTTTCAAAATGGCCGTCTGAAATTTTGAGTCGTTGTATCAAAGGTTATATTAGGGCACAGTTCTTCAAACAATGGGGCGCACCCCCCTGGGGGGGGCGTGGATGGGTTCCCAGGTGGGCGCGAAGGCCTCTGCAAGTACATGTAAATGAAGACGCCTGGAAGTGCAGCGATGTTTATTTGCTGCATTTCCAGGCTGTCTTCATTTACTCTGAAGCCCTCAGAGTGCCGTGGGGCCAGAGGTCAGTGAGTGTGCTGCTTGGGGCTCGGCTGGGCAGTGTCTGGCTGTGCAGTGTCTGGAGTCTTATTAAGACTCCAGCACGCCCCGGTTTTTCACAGGTCTTTAAACACCATTTGCATACCTGTGGAAACTGGTTACGAAGGCTGTTTTTTTTTTCTTTTTCCAGTACCCCCTGGGCCCCGACTTTGCCTATTCCTCCTTACATTTGTATTTTACATATACTGCTGTAGTGTGAAAATGCATTTCATGAAAATGAATATAAAAAAGGGTTGCCAATAGAAAAAATGCCAGCCATGTATGTTTAAAGAGCCTGCAAAGACCTTGCTTTGACACTAAATAGGGTCTTAAATAAAAAAGTATGTATTCATTTGTAATTTGACTTTCTGTCTGTTCCTTTTATTTTCAGTCATGAAACATTCAGGCAGCCCTAGAACACATTTAAAAGTGCTTTATATTTGCTTTTCGAAGTATGCACAGATAAGTGCTGAAAATAGGGCTTTAGGTGACTGGTTATTTTTGTACCGTCTGCAACATCAAAATAATGAGTTTGCAACCCTAATCATAAGACTGGAAGTTTGTTGCAGGATCAGCACATTATTTATTTCCTTCACCCTCGATTCCCTGATTTACTTCCATAGTAGCAATAGTTTAACTTATATCTGAAACCCTACGCCCGTCAATAACATGCTGATTAACTTCAAGTGTCTGGGAATTCACCCTGCATTCAGACAACTCACTCCTCATTCTCACCCTGCACTCACAGCGCATAGTTATGGTTTTCCCACATTTGCCACACAATCCATCATCTGCTGTATAATTTGCAGATTGAAAAATGCAGCAACACGTTACCTCACAGTGGAAGGTCCTTTCTAAATGTTGACTGGTCACCTTTCTGTTGCTTACTGCTATATGTGGGTGTTAATGTGGTACTTATGAGGGGCAATAAAGGCCAGGACAATGTTAACAAGTGTAAAAATAGCAAAATAGTGCAGTAATGCTATCACAAAATATGCAGCATAATTTGCCTTTTGCTTGCTGCAGAATTTAGTCAACCATGCTGCATAATTTGATCTTCTCCTGCCGCATAATTCCAATGGCCCTGTATATACTGCTATGAGGTCCCAGCCTGTGGCAGAAAGCACTGTGAACATGCAAGTTATTATTTTAAAACAGTATTTACATACTATAAGCTAGGCAGCGGCAACATGATGCAGTGATTGAGATAAAACAAGTTCTTACAAAACATGCTTTTTAGTAATAAGTAATCAAACTGTATCAAATGCAGACATTTTTGTAAGTGTCTCCACTAATCAAGATCCCAGCTGATAACTCCTTTACATTACATCTTAAAAAAAAATAGATCTTTGCCACCATAAAGCTTTAAGCAGATCCACTGGAATTATTCAGCAGACGAGGACAACATTATGCGGCAGGTTTGACTAAATTATGCAGCAAGAAAAGGTAAATTATGCGGCACAATGCGCCACATTTTGTGGTTAGCATTACTTCATTATTTTGTCATTTTAACTCACGGTAACACAGTCAGGGGAAATATTTCACCTCATTAGTACCAGTGTTGCACCCAAATACAGCAGTAAGCAACCACAAGATCACCAGTCAATCTTTGCAAAGGGCCTTCCACTGCTCCGGAACACTTTGTCACGCTTTAAGTAACTTTTGTTCCGTTTTGAGCTAGAATCAAGTTTTTTTTGTTGAAATCTGCAGAATATGTAACAAATTCAATACACTGATAATTATGGGGAAAACGCTGCTGCAGAAACTCATAATTCCATGGTTTCTTTTTAACTCTCTGCACTACCACCCGCACTTCAGTTTCTGGCAGAGGCATCTCAAAGTCAGTATTAACCATTCAGGGGCAGTTTTTTTGTGAAAGCTGAGTCCATGGGGTAGCAGGTAAAAACCAGCAGGGTTGCAATCAGATGCAGAGCCCTAATCCTCTCGACCCCTGGGGCCTCACAGTACTGGTCTAGGAGACAGAGGAAAGGAGCGAGATTCATTGATATTGTCAAAGAGAAGGCCCAGAATAGGGAGCACTGTATGCAGACTCATTTTTATGTTTACAAATGGTCTGAGACCACTTCTTCAGAGAGATACCCCAAAGAAGGGGACAATATAAGTGTTTTTGGTTTTTTTAAAGGGACATTCATTAGTGAAGCTGGTACTGCTGCCAAGTGTGTAAGTGGCCACTGCTGGTTATCATAAAGGAGCAGATGCAGCAGGACTGGAGCCCATGGATTTTGGGGGGCCCACTGCATCACAATTATGACTGTCTACCTTTAAAAAAAAGGGGCAACAGAGCTTATTGTCCTTTCAAGCATTAGGACAGAGGTGATGATCCATCATGAGTGATGTAATATGTGACGTCATCAGCAGTGCATTGCGGGGGCGCGAGTTATAGTTAGCTGAACTAACTATAACGGGGGAATTTCTAGGGTTTTGTATGAGGGAAATGTCCAGCTAACTATAACACCCCTGAAACCTATGTTTTTTTCGGTGAATTTCTAAGGTTTTTTAAATGCCAATTCCTAACTATAACGCCCCTGAAACCTATGGTTTTTTCAGTGAATATATATATATATATATATATATATATATATATATATATATATGTGTTACATACTGGCGGTCGCCAGTAGGTAGTTATAGTTAGGACCTGTTTTCCATAGGAAAATAATTTTTTCTTTTTCCAATAACTTCGGCGCCATTGATGAATCTTCGTGAAATTTTCAAAACTAGTGGCCCGCTCCGGTCAGCTCCTGTCTTGAAAGTTTCGGGGTGATTCGCCAAGCGGGGGCTGAGAAAAAGGGGGAGTCCCAAAACGTGTTTTCTCCATGTTATTGTCCATAGGAAACTTTAGACACGGCTACAACCCGAACTGCTCAACGGAAATACACCAAATTTGGCAAAAAAGGTAGCCTTTGGTTCAGAAAGAGCCCTTTCTGTTAAATGGTGTAAATCTGATCAGTAGTTCCTGAGAAATTAGAAACAGAAAAAGTTTCGATATTTGGGGCAGCGGTGGGTTTGCGAACCCTCCCGAGCACGAGCTTCACTCTGATTGGCTGCCAACACTCCAAACCAGGAAGTGTTGGCAGCCATCTTTTGACTTGGTAACTGAGTCACAAGAAAAAGGTGAAACAAAGTGAAAATGAAGAAAAGGGGGCAGCATAGAAACACCCTAACCCCCTAGGCTTGCTCAGGGAGTCCCACAAGGACCCCAGGCCAAAAAAAAGCATTTTTTTCTTTGAAAAATCGGCCGAATTCGCGATGGGCTCGCAAATCCAGACGTGAAAATAAAAAAAATATGAAGAGCGGGCTCCTGCGTTCGTTATTGTTGAGCACACACACATAAAAATATTGCACGTGTGCACTGCAAGTTGATTACAGGAAGCTGTGTAAAGCCTGGCAGCAAGACAGGATAATATCACGAATCAGGTAGACATCTCAAGTATGGGTGGTCAATTCCACAGAACCTACGTCTCCCCACAAATCAAAGAAATCAAAGAAAAACGGCTAGTACCTAAAGGAAGCTGCTGATGGGCTATGAAGTGCACTTGGGAGGATCCAGCGGAGCCATTTCCTCGTAGGGAAACATAACACACATGCTCAGCGCCCGGAGTCTTAAGACTGCGGCACCTCTGGCCGTCTAATGGGCGTCCTCAGGGACCTGGCGCTAGTATAGTCTTCAAAGGTGTGCTTTCCCAGCAAGCTAATTAGAGACATCAAAACGCATGCCTCAGGTGCAGATTCCGCAGGGTTGGAGGGGCTCTTGATCCCACAGGTGCGCTTCCAAGAGTCCCAGCTGAGGGGCCCGGTCAGTATGCTTCGATGCAGCCTGGATGGAGAGTGTCTGCTGCCCTCATCCCTGGGCTTACTCCAAACTTTCCCAGTCTGTAGCCACGCAGCCAACCTTGGAGGAGCTCTCGGCGCAGTCTGCCGTCTCCTGGTCATGCTGCCAGGCACTGTCGGCCCCCTGACGTGTTCTGGTGTCTTGTTATTCTCCTTGGAGGCGGGGCGCATGGACGGGGTCAGAAGGCAGTCCAGCCCCCAGAGTCCAGCATATATCAGCCTGCAGTCTGCGGGGACTCTCCTCAACCCTCGGCGTAATCCAATGCCCTGCAGCCTGGCGGGTTGTGCGCTGGTTTCTAAAACCGATGCAGCGCAGCATGATAAATTAAAGTACAGGTTATTTTCACATGGACAAGAAAGGGATCGTTCCGTACTCTGCCCCACGCAGTGGGATTTGTAAAATGATGACTTTTGAGGTGTTGAGGTCACAAGGCGGCACCGCTACACCCAGTAATGGTCGTCACAGGCCCTCACTACAATACTATTATCAGAAGAATTGAATCGTCCCATTTTTCCTGACACCACACAACTGTCACTTACTATCAGTGCCAGTCCCTAGAAAGAATAAAGTGTTGCCTCTGTCATTTACCCCTCCCCAGTGACAAGGAGCGAAGTGACTGTACCTGTTGTCAGCAAGAAGTGGTGGAGCGGGGAGTCCTGCCGAGTATCTGCCTTCATTCCCCACTAGCACTGCAACCTAGCACAAGGCGCGGGACACCAGAGAGACTCCTAATTCCATATTTTAAGGCATGGTGCCGAATGACTTCACAGGCAGCGGAGGTACCTCAAAGCGTGAGCGTGTGTGTCAAGCTTCCAAAAACTTTTCCAGGGCTAGTGACTCAGGCACTCTCACTGGAATGCCATTGGTACAGGGCACTTGATACATTTTATTACTATTGTTACCCTCAATGGTTTAATAATAGCATGACAGGTCTATTTTATTAAACGTTTTTAGAAAAATTATGCACGCACATACTTTCTAGATGGAATCAAATTTACATGCACCTTTTAGAATTGAAGCCCCCTCCCCCAATTGTTTACATTCCCTTTTCCTTGTTTTTGTGCTCTTTCTACAGGGTAAAATATTAAAAGAAATCAGTTATCAATAGCAGCGTACCTATGTTTAGCAGGCATACCCACAGAGACGTATATCCAGGTACTAATTGCAGCGCAGGACGCCAGACTCTGAAAATGACATAAGTGCATCACCAGGTTACCAAATATATTCCACCCTTATTTTCAAAACACTGCTGTCCAAATAAATGGATCCAATCGTGCGAGGAGGTCATGTTTCTAATTTTGAACGGCACATTTAAAATTCCATTTCAAGGCCTACATTGGGATTCGCATCTACTTAAATGCGCAGACTCTATTTGGTGATTTTAAAAACTCGTTTTGTAGGGCACGGTCCGGTTTGGCAAGGAAGCACTCCAAAAGACCTACAGTAAAAACTGCCCCGTCTGGACAAACTCCCCAATTGTCTCTTCGAAGACTGAGCAAATAGACTCCACTGGTGATGATTATCTCGTGCTCATGCTGGAGATACCTAGAGTTTTTTCCCATGGTTGGAGTCCATTTGGCAGCTGAGGGTGCCCCTTGCCTGCTCCCGAGGAGTCTGTGGGAGACAAAGGAGCCCTTCCCTCCATTTAGCTCTCTTCCGGGTGTCTGTGTCCAGCAGATTCGTGCCAGGGGCACACTTTAGCTATAAAACCAGGGTGGTTCAATGTGAAATAGCCCCCCCATCCCCGAAGGCAAGTTGGAAATCCATTTTACAGCTCTGCCAATCAGTCTAATCCATGCTACCGAAATCATCCCAACAATCTCTGCATTCTCTGACAGAAGAAGAAAGATTTGGTATGTTCTTTTTATTATTTATTTGCTTTTGAAACTCATGTTTTTATAAAAAGGAGCCTGTATATCATTTAGATACACCTAAATAGGAAACCAGTTGCAGCGTATTTAACAACATTCACATAATCAAATAGTATCGTAAAACGGGACTTATCATGTGTGCAAGTGTAACACTTTGTAAGAATTTTTAAGTTTTATTTACGTTGTAGTGAGGTTTTTTTTTAGTGCCCTCCTTATTGAAAACCGATAGTTCTTTTGAAGCCATTGGGATGACAATTAACACAACATAACTCACTCATATTGGCAGATGTTTACACTGTAGCAATGCATTTCTTTTCCTTAGAAGAACTGATCACTCTATACTATCGGACACACCACAAAGTAGTTAACTCAGAGTGCTTAGAAGTCATGTCTGTGACATTTCACACAGAACAAGTTGTCACTTGTTCATTCTTATGCAAAGAAAAGACATTAATGTGAGTTGTTGTCTAAAGAACTTGGAACATGAGGACAATCTGACTGCCTACAACCCTAGACCAAGCTTAGACCCGGCTGAGTGGCATTAGGGCTCATGAATGTGAGAGGCCCACTGTGGCAAGTTTTGTGGCTGTTATAACCCACCCAGCTGAAAGAGCAGGGGACAGTTTTAGGTCTTGCCCACTAGACAGTCATGTGTTGTCTGTTGCAAGACGTAGTGTTAGCTTGCAGTGGGCTTAGAGTCTGTGCATTTCTCACCATTGGTCGGCTTCATTATCACTTTTGTTTGCTTCTTATTCACTAGCATATGTGAGCATTCCTGCCCTTCTTGTGTTTGTCCCTACCCTGGAGCATGGGTACATTTCCGTTTCCTTACTAGGGGTGGGCGAAGAATTCCTCTCCCCCGGCAGAGTTTGCTGAGTTTTGCGCACTCCGTGTTACGCAGGGATCGCGAAGTTCCACAAAACTCTATGAATTTACATGGAGCACATTTTTTTCTCTCAAACAGCTCACCAATGTTAAGTTTGCGAGCACGCACAAGAATAAATTGCGTGCTAGACCTCCTCATGGCAAGATTTCTCAATGCAGAAGGTCGCAGCAGGTCGTGACTGCTTGTGTTAGGTTGTGACTGTTCGTTTTGAGAAATCTGGCATTCACGTTGAGGATGCTGCACCTAGAGTAGAATATCTACTCGAGCAGCAGAACAAAGCTGCACTCTTTTGCGCTACACATAGTGATGTTCACACTGATTTTACAGTGTGGGACAAGCTCCAGCTGCTAACAATCAGTCTGGGCAGTGCTACTTGCTAAACTCTGTCGCTTGCGGAACTCCACAGAGACCCGCTGAGTTTTGCGTCACTTTGCGGAGTTTCGTGGAGCAGAACTCCGAAAACTCCACCCATGGCCTAGACTCCTTACACTGTTCGCTTTTTCAGGCACTACTTTTTCTCTTTTGTGTAAGCACTACACAAGAGTGCACACATTTTTCTGCTGTTTCCCTAGTGTGTTTCCAAATGACAGCATCTGAGGCACTCTGACGTCACTGATTTCCCCACCGAAGCCGAAGTTAGCCGCAGGTAAGCCACACTTGACTCTGATGGGGAAATCAGGCCGAAAACAGCCTCCCCAGCTTTCAGGGATGCCTCGTTTGAAAGGGGAGAGTCTCCACTTTCAAACGAGCCCTTCCTGAAAGGGTTTCCTGGCCGTGGATCGCAGCAGCACTGTGATCCAAGGCCAGAAAACCCCACTAGATACCAGGGATGTCTTTGGGGTTCGGCCCTTGTGGGAATGGGTGACCCCCGCCCCGGGGGCATATTTTTTTATTACTGAACTTTGGCTTTTCCTGGTGATCGCCCCCCCCCCCCGAAATGTAAAAATCAAAGCAAAAAAAAAATGGTGGCAAAACTGGCACGGGCGGTCCTCCTGCTCAGTGGCTGACCACCTGTAGGGGGGAATTATAGCCATGTGCTTTCCGTGGGGGCCACGATCGTCCTCCAGGGAAGCCATAACTATAAAAAAAAAGAGAAAGCGAGATCTTTCTTTCTTTGTATACTGAAAAAACCATAGGTTTCAGGGACGTTATATTTAGAAATTAACATTTGAAAAACCTTTGAAATTCACTGAAAAACCATAGGTTTCAGGCACATTATAGTTAGTTGGACATTTCACTCGTACAAAACCAGAGAAATTCCACCGTTATAATTAGTTCCGCTAACTATAACTCGCGCACCCGCAATGCACTGCTCATGACGTCACATATTACATCATTCATGACATGGTCAGTGACATCACTGATGACATCACTGATGACATCATCCATGTGAAAATCTGATGCACCTCCTCACACTCTAATATAACCTTTGATACACCCACTGTAAAATACAGACTACCATTTTCTAAATCATTGACACACCAATACCAGTTACTACATATGCGCTCATTGATTCCTAGGTCTACACACACATCCACTCATTCATCCATACAGTCACTTATGCATGCAGTCACTCATCAATACAACACTAGCATATGCACTCATACACCTATACAGACACTCACACACCGCCACTCATCCATGCAGTCACTCACACACCTAGTTAGTCATGCTAAGAATCAATCACACTCCCATTTACTCACCTATACAATTATACACACACCACCTCACTTATTCATACAGATACTAATGCATACTTGCTCTCTTCTATAATCAGTGATTCAAGTACACACTCATCCATACAGCCAGTCTCACAATCACTGACTATCATGTAGTCATTTATATAATTCAACTATCACATACACTGCCTTTTACATGTACCACTGAGACATCCATTTACTCACCAACACACCCATACAAACACTCACATACCCATACAGCTGTTTCCACATGCACTCTTGAACCCATACACCCAGTGAATCAACCACTCACACATCTATGCACAGAGTCACCCACCTCACACCCACCCACACACATCTCCCAAAAGAATACTCAGATAACAAATCAATAACCTATATAGACACTCATGTAGCAACTGACCAACCCATGCAGCAACTTGCACAACAGACAGACTGATACAGACATTCACACAGTTTAGTCACTAACCCATGCATTCAGCAAGACACATTTAATCACTCACTTATACAGTCCGTCACGCACCTACTAAATCCTCCATCCACACACTTATACACCCACTCATTCTTCAATACACCTTGGAATATATAAAAACATATTTAAACTTTACAGAAACACACAGTCACTGGATGATGTCATCAGTGACGTCATTTGAGATATTATCAGTGATGTCATCAGTGATGTCACTGACCATGTCATGAATGATGTAATATGTGATGTCATGAGCAGTGCATTGCGGGTGCGTGAGTTATAGTTAGCTGAACTAACTATAATGGCGGAATTTCTCTGGTTTTGTAGGAGTCAAATGTCTAACTAACTATAACATCCCTGAAATCTATGTTTCTTGTTTCTTCGTGAGCTGGCGTTGCCTGGTAATGGGGAGCTGTGTTACACTCGAACATTGAACAAGAACTCATGTTTTAATTTGTTGGAATGGCTTAAACAGATCCACATGGATTATTTAACTTTGAAATAAAACTTCCAGTCCCACAATCCTTTTGTCACGGCGTTTGTACTCTGCCGGCCCACATGGGCGTGACCTATATTTAAATTTGGGGATGTACTGGAGGCTTGTGTTTTGACCCACCAACCGACAGTTTGCCATGGAAGAAGGGCGGTGATGGCCCGAAACGCGTCACAAATGACTGTCGTATGTTTGAGGTGTCAGCAGCTCCTTATTGGAACTATGTCTCCAGCGAGTGCTTCCCGCAAAAGGCAAACCTTAATTTTCATGTATTCCGGCCCGCCAGGTCGAGGGAGAGCACCACCGCGATACCCCTGCGGGTCCGGTGCTGTTTATTGGGACAGCTGTTTCCGTGAGCTGGTGATTGCCTGGTAATGGGGAGCTGTGTTACACTCGAACATTGAACAAGAACTCATGTTTTAATTTGTTGGAATGGCTTAAACAGATCCACATGGATTATTTAACTTTGAAATAAAACTTCCAGTCCCACAATCCTTTTGTCACGGCGTTTGTACTCTGCCGGCCCACATGGGCGTGACCTATATTTAAATTTGGGGATGTACTGGAGGCTTGTGTTTTGACCCACCAACCGACAGTTTGCCATGGAAGAAGGGCGGTGATGGCCCGAAACGCGTCGCAAATGACTGTCGTATGTTTGAGGTGTCAGCAGCTCCTTATTGGAACTATGTCTCCAGCGAGTGCTTCCCGCAAAAGGCAAACCTTAATTTTCATGTATTCCGGCCCGCCAGGTCGAGGGAGAGCACCACCGCGATACCCCTGCGGGTCCGTTGCTGTTTATTGGGACAGCTGTTTCCGTGAGCTGGTGATTGCCTGGTAATGGGGAGCTGTGTTACACTCGAACATTGAACAAGAACTCATGTTTTAATTTGTTGGAATGGCTTAAACAGATCCACATGGATTATTTAACTTTGAAATAAAACTTCCAGTCCCACAATCCTTTTGTCACGGCGTTTGTACTCTGCCGGCCCACATGGGCGTGACCTATATTTAAATTTGGGGATGTACTGGAGGCTTGTGTTTTGACCCACCAACCGACAGTTTGCCATGGAAGAAGGGCGGTGATGGCCCGAAACGCGTCGCAAATGACTGTCGTATGTTTGAGGTGTCAGCAGCTCCTTATTGGAACTATGTCTCCAGCGAGTGCTTCCCGCAAAAGGCAAACCTTAATTTTCATATATATATATATATATATATATATATATATATACATACATACATACAGAGTATCCCCCTGCGATGATGCACTTGAAAAAACAGGCGAACCCTGCACACGGGCTCTTGCAAATGACGTAATGTTCAGTTGGCAGAATCTACCAGAGGATATGATTATTTAAGCGGTAAAACTACGAGTCCCAGATTTCTGTTAACATCAATTAGCCCACCAGAGGGCGTTACCCACCTGAGGTTGTTTAAGAGATGAAAAAAGAAAGAAAGACTCGTTTTCCACTTGTTTTTCCAGCCGGTTGACATTGCTTTGAGCCCATGAGCAAGGAGCAGGAGCTCCGAAACGCGTAGGGCTATTAATCTAATAAGCTCTGTGATGTCCAATTTTAGGAAATAAAGAAAGCTGCTTCAATGTGCAGGGTTCACCATTTTCTTCAAGTGCGTCCTTGCAGGGGGATACCTTGCTTATGCATTTGATTTGGCCAGTCCCTGTCGAGAGGACTGCACTACCACTGAAAAGAATGGTGGGCTGCGGCGCACAGACTGTCTGGTTTAGCGCCTTGCAGGTTGTAAACAGGATTCATAAAGCAAACCGGAGTTCGGGACTTGTGACTCACCAGAGAGCAAGAATTATGCAAATTACATAATGTTCCGTTGGCAGAATCCACCAGAGGACATGATTATTCAAGCGGTAAAACTACGAGTCCCAGATTTCTGATAACATCAATTAGCCCACCAGAGGGCGTGACCCACCTGAGGTTGTTTAAAAGATGAAAAAAAAGAGAGACTCGTTTTCCACTTGTATTTCCAGCCCACTGACATTGCTTTGAGTCTGTGATCAAGGAGCAGGAGCTCCGAAACACGTAGTGCTATTCATCTAACAAGCTCTGTGATGTCCGGTTTTATGAAATAAAGAAAGCTTCTTCAATGTGCAGGGTTCGCCTGTTTCTTTAAGTGCGTCCTCGCAGGGGGATACTTTGTTTATGCATATATATATATATTCACTGAAAAAAACATAGGTTTCAGGGGCGTTATAGTTAGCTCGACTTTTCACTCGTACAAAACCATTAAAATTCCCCCGTTATAGTTAGTTCAGCTAACTATAACTCACGTGCACGCAATGCACTGCTGATGACGTCACATATTACATCACTCATGACATGGTCAGTGACATCACTTTCAAAAAAATGGACATACCAATACCAGTTACAACAACCTATTCAGTAATTATAAGATCCACATACACATCCACTCATTCACCAACAGTCCTATACAGTCACTCATACATGTACTCACTCATCATATGTACTCATACACCTATACATCCTGTTACACAACGCCATTCATCGGTGGGTACTCTCCAAGTAGACAACCTTGTCGTTTATTTATACAAACATGGGTAGCTATTGGCGGGCACATTTAATACACACGCACACCAAGCCATTCAAAGGGGATTCAACAAAAATTCGACCAAACTATGCAAGAAACCCCCCTCACGGTTAATAAAACACACATCCACCGCCGGATGT